>NC_091152.1:24114542-24167042 GCF_040958095.1 Procambarus clarkii
GGAAAAACGTTAAAAAAGTCACTATTTAACCATATTTGAGGATTTTAACTTCATATCATAGGGCGAGGTTTCGTATTATTTAGATCCAAGAAAAGACATTTGACAATGTTGTTTCCAATAAAAACGATAAAATCAATGTGTTTTCAATAGAATTAACTAAAATGTTCCTGATTTCAGTTTATATTACCGATGGAAGATGTACACGAACACATCTCTATTCCAGCTGAAACGTCGATATATGCAATAAAAATAAAACTTCTCTCCTTTTCAAAATCTTACTCAGTATTTTAACGAGAAACAAATTGTTGATTGAAAATGAAGTATTTAAGGTTATTATCTAATCAATTATGTGTTTGCATCATTTTTATCTTATATATAATGAATAAATACCCATAAACAGAAAATTCACAAAACGTGGAAATACGGCAAAATATTGCCTAATTCGATGATATTTTGTTTAAATCACATAAAGAAAATGGGGATGATAAACGTCAAAATATTGCTAAATTCGATGATTTTTCGTACGAAACAAAATGCAAGAAAACTTGTTTTAAATGCAATATTATGCGAAATTCTGAGATCTGAACGCCAAATCACATATCGTGATACTACATGAAATAGTATCGAAATATTGGTAAAATGAATATATTTACGTAATATGAAACTACATGATTAACGTGAAAAAGTCACTATTTTACCATATTTGAGGATTTTAACTTCAAATCATAGAGCGAGGTTTCGTATTATTTAGATCCAAGAAAAGACATATGACAATGTTTTTTCCAATACAAATGATAAAAAACAATGTGTTTTCATTAGAACTAACTAAAATGTTCTTGATTTTCCGTTTATATTACCGATGGAAGATGTACACGTAAAAAAACGATTCATCACGGCAGGGGATCGTATTCCAGGGACCATAGGATTAAGGACTTGCCCGAAACGCTACGCGTACTAGTGGCTGTACAAGAATGTAACAACTCTTGTATATATCTCAAAAAAAAAAAAAAAAAAAATCGCTCTAATCCAGCTGAAACGTCGATATATGCAATAAAATAAAACTTCTCTCCTTTTCAATATCCTACTCAGTATTTTAACGAGAAACAAATGGTTGATTGAAAACGAAGTATTTTAGGTTAATTTCTAATCAATTATGTGTTTGCATCATTTTTATCGTATATATAATGAATTATTAACAATAAACTGATAATTCACAAAAACGTGGAAAAACGGCAAAATGTTGCCTAATTCGATGATATTTTGTTTAAATCACATAAAGGAAAAGGGGATGATAAACGTCAAAATATTGCTAATTTCGATGATTTTTCGTACGAAACATAATGCAAGAAAACTTGCTTAAAATGCAATATTATTCGAAATTCTGAGATTTGAAGGCCAAATCACATATCGTGATACTACATGAAATAGTATCGAAATATTGGTAAAAATGAATATATTTACGTAATATCAAACTACATGATTAACGTGAAAAAGTCACTATTTTACCATATATGAGGATTTTACCTTCAAATCATAGAGCGAGGTTTCGTATTATTTAGATCCAAGAAAAGACATTTGACAATGTTTTATCCAATACAAACGATAAAAATCAATGTGTTTTCAATAGAATTAACTAAAATGTTCCTGATTTTCCGTTTATTTTACCGATGGAAGACGTACACGAAAACATCTCTATTCCGGCTGAAACGTCGATATATGCAATAAAAACAGAACTTCTCCCCTTTTAAATATCCTACTCAGTATTTTAACGAGAAACAAATGGTTGATTGAAAATGAAGTATTTAAGATTAATTTGTAATCAATTATGTGTTTGCATCATTTTTATCGTATATGTAATGAATTAATAACAATAAACTGAAAATTCACAAAAGCGTGGAAAAACGGGAAAATGTTGCCTAATTCGATGATATTTTGTTTAAATCACATAAAGGAAAAGGGTATGATAAACGTCAAAATATTGCTATATTCGATGTTTTTTCGTACGAAACAAAATGCAAGAAAACTTGCTTAAAATGCAATATTATGCGAAATTCTGAGATCTGAAGGCCAAATCACATATCGTGATACTAAATGAAATAGTATCGAAATATTGGTAAAAATGAATATATTTACGTAATATCAACCTACATGATTAACGTGAAAAAGTCACTATTTTACCATATTTGAGAATTTTAACTTCAAATCATAGAGCGAGGTTTCGTATTATTTACATCAAAGAAAAGACATATGACAATGTTCTTTCCAATACAAATGATAAAAAACAATGTGTTTTCATTAGAATTAACTAAAATGTTCTTGATTTTCCGTTTATATAACCGATGGAAGATGTACACGAAAACATCTCTATTCCAGCTGAAACGTCGATATATGCAATAAAAATAGAACTTCCCCCTTTTCAATATCCTACTCAGTATTTTAACGAGAAACAAATAGTTGTTTGAAAATTAAGTATTTAAGGATATTATCTAATCAATTATGTGTTTGCATCATTTTTATCGTATATATAATGAATTAATACAAATAAACTGAAAATTCACAAAAACGTGGAAAAACGGCAAAATTTTGCCTAATTCGATGATATTTTGTTTAAATCACATAAAGGAACAAGAGATTATAAACGTCAAAATATTGCTAAATTCGATGTTTTTTCGTACGAAACAAAATGCAAGAAAACTTGCTTAAAAAGCAATATGATGCGAAATTCTGAGATTTGAAGGCCAAATCACATATCGTGATACTACATGAAATAGTATCGAAATAAATATGATTTGATGTAAAAATCGTCAAATTTTGTATTTTTAGTGACTTTTTCACGTTTTTCATGTAGAGTAATTTTAGGTAAATATGTTCGATTTTACTAATATTTTGATACTACTTCATGTTGTCTCGCAAAAGGTAATTTAGCCTACAATTCTCAGAATTTCGCATAATATTGCGTTTTAAGCAATATTTATTGCGTTTTCATGCATTGTGCTTTGTACATAATATCATCGAATTTAGCAATATTTTGAGGTTTTTCATCCTGGTTTTCTTTATGATTTAAACCAAATATCAACGATTTAGGCAATATTTTGCCATTTTTCCGCGTTTTCAAGCCTTTTCGGTTTATTGCCATTAATTCAATAAATTTACGATAAATATGATGCAAACACGTAATTAATTGCAAATTAAAATTAAATACTTGATTTTAAATCAACTATTTGTATCTCGTTAAAATAGTGAGTAGGATATTGATTAGGGGAGATTTTCTGTTTTTATTGCATATTTCGAAGTTTCAGCCGGAGTAAAGCAGTTTTATGAGTACCTCTTCTTACGATGATATAAACAGAAATTCAGGAACACTTTAGGTAATTCTATAGAAAACACATTGGTTTTTATCATTTGAATTGGAAACAACGTTTTCATATGCCTTTTTATTGATCAAAATAATACGCATCCTCGCTCTATGATTCTATGTAAAAGTCCTCGAATATGGTATTATAGTGACTTTTTTCACGTTTTTCATGTTGAGTGATATCAGGTTAAAATGTTTGAATTTACTCATTTTTTGATACTGCTTCATGTTGTCCAAATATATGTGATTTGGCCTACAAATCTCAGAATTTCACATAATATGGCGTTTTTCAAGCAAGTTTTCTTGCATTGTGCTTTGTACTTAAAATCATCGAATTTAGCAATATTTTGGGGTTTTTCATCCTTGTTTCCTGTATGAGATTTAAACCAAATATCAACGATTTATGCAATATTTTACCGTTTTTCCACGTTTTCCAGCCTTTTCGGTTTAAAGCCATTAATTCATGATATTTACGATAAATATGATGCACACACGTAATGAATTGCAAATTACCCTTAAATACATGATTCTCAATCAACTATTTGTACCTTGACTATTTCTTGAGCTTCTACATCACTCTCTTAAGCCTCTACATCATTCTCTTGAGCCCATGCATCACTCTCTTGAGCCTCTGCATCACTAACTTAAGCCTCTTTATCTCTCTCTTCAGTCTCTGCATCACTCTCTTGATCCTCTGCATCACTCTCTTGAGCCTCTGCATCATTCTCTTGAGCCTCTGCATCCCTCTCTTGAGCCTCTACATCATTCTCTTGAGCCTCTGCATCCCTCTCTTGAGCCTTTGCATCACTCTCTTACGCGTCTGCATCCCTCTTTTGAGCCTTTGCATCGTTCTCAAGTGTCTCTGCATCTTTCTCTTGTGCCTCTGCATCCCTCACTTGAGCCTCTGCATCCCTCTCTTGAGCCTCTGCATCCCTCTCTTGAGTCTCTGCATCCCTCTCTTGAGCCTCTGCATCCTCTCTTAAACCTCTGCATCACTCATGAAAAGTCATAATTTCAAACTGCGAATACGTGCAAAGAGCCAGAATTTGACTACAAAATATGGTTCAAGCGTCGAATTTGGGATGTTTGTGATATTTTTTAAAACTGCAGGGAGGGTTTGCGCAAAATGTGACCCATCGCTGATCCCAGTAATTGGCATATATTCGGTATAAAAAGACGTAATTTCAAACTGCGAATAAGTGCAGAGAGCTAGAGTTTGGTTCCAAAATATGGCTCAGGAGTCGAATTCGGGATGTTTGAGATATTTTCAAAACTGCAGGGTGAATTTGGGCAAACTGTGACCCATCGCCGCTCTCAGTAATTAGTATATTTTCGGTATAAAATTCGTAATTTCAAACTGCGAAAACGTGCCGAGAGGCAGAATTTGGCTCCAGAATATGGCTCAAGCGTCGAATTTGGGACTTTTGGGATATTTTGAAAACTGCAGAGAGGGCTTGGGCAAAATGTGATCCATCGCCGCTTTCAGTAACTGGCATATTTTCGGTATAAAATGTCGTAATTTCATACTGCAAATACGTGCAGAGAGCCAGAAATTGGCTCCAAAATATTCTTCAAGGGTCGTATTTGGGATGTTTGGGATATTTCGAAAACTGCAGAGGGGTTTGGGCAAAATGTGACCCATCGCCGCTTTCAGTAATTGGTATATTTTCGGTATAAAATTAGTAATTTCAAACTGCGAATACGTGCAGAGAGCCAGAATTTGGCTCCAAAATATGGTTCAAGCGTCGAATTTGGGATGTTAGTGATATTTTTAGAACTGCAGAGAGTGTTTGGCCAAAATGTGACCCATCGCAGATCCCAGTAATTGGCATATATTCGGTATAAAAAGTCGTAATTTCAAACTGCGAATACGTGCAGAGAGCCAGAATTTGGCTCCAAAGTATTGCTCAATAGTCGAATTTTGGATGTTTGGGATATTTTGAAAACTGCAGGGAGGGTTTGGGCAAAATGTGACTCCTCGGCGCGTTCAGTAATTGGCATATTTTGTTATAAAAAGTCGTAATTTCAAACTGCGAAAACGTGCCGAGAGCCAGAATTTGGCTCCAAAATATGGTTCAAGCGTCGAATTTGGGACGTTTGGGATATTTTGAAAACTGCAGAGAGGGCTTGGGCAAAATGTGATCCATCGCCGTTTTCAGTAACTGGCATATTTTCGGTATAAAAAGTCGTAATTTCAAACTGCGAATACGTGCAGAGAGCCAGAATTTGGCGCCAATATATGGCTCAAGCGTTGAATTTGGGATGTTTGGGATATTTTCAAAACTGCAGGGAGGGTTTGGGCAAAATGTGACTCATCGGTGCGTTCAGTAATTGGCATATTTTTGGTATAAAAAGTCATAATTCCAAACTGCGAATGCGTGCAGAGAGCCAGAATTTGGCGCCAATATATGGCTCAAGTGTCGAATTTGGGATGTTTGGGATATTTTGAAAACTGCAGGGAGGGTTTGGGCAAAATGTGATCCATCGCCGCTTTCAGTAATTGGCATTTTTTCTGTATAAAAAGTAGTAATTTCAAACTGCGAATACGTGCAGAGAGCCAGAATTTTGCTACGAAATATGGTTCAAGAGTCGAATTTGGGATGTTTGTGATATTTTTAAAACTGCAGGGAGGGTTTGGGCAAAATGTGACCCATCGCTGATCCCAGAAATTGGCATATATTCGGTATAAAAAGTCGTATTTTCAAACTGCGAATACGTGCAGAGAGCCAGAGTTTGGTTCCAAAATATGGCTCAAGAATCGAATTTGGGATGTTTGAGATATTTTCAAAACTGCAGGGTGAATTTGGGAAAACTGTGTTCCATCGCTGCTCTCAGTAATTGGCATATTTTCGGTATAAAATTCGTAATTTCAAACTGCGAAAACGTGCCGAGAGCCAGAATTTGGCTCCAAAATATGGCTCAAACGTCGAATTTGGGACGTTTGGGATATTTTGAAAACTGCAAAGAGGGCTTGGGCAAAATGTGATTCATCGCCGCTTTCAGTAACTGGCATATTTTCGGTATAAAAAGTCGTAATTTCATACAGCGAATACGTGCAGAGAACCAGAAATTGGCTCCAAAATTTTCTTCAAGGGTCGTATTTGGGATGTTTTTGATATTTCGAAAACTGCAGAGGGGTTTGGGCAAAATGTGACTCATCGGCGCGTTCAGTTATTGGTATATTTTCGTTATAAAAAGTCGTAATTTCAAACTGCGAATACGTGCAGAGAGACAGAATTTGGCTCCAAAATATGGTTCAAGAGTCGAATTTGGTATGTTTGGGATATTTTCAAAACTGCAGGGTGGGTTTGGTCAAACTGCGACCCATCGCCGCTCTCAGTAATTGGCATATTTTCGGTATAAAATTCGTAATTTCAAACTGCGAATACATGCAGAGAGTCAGAATTTGGCTCGTTAATATGGCCCAAGCGTCGAATTTGGGATGTTTGGGATATTTTGAAAACTGCAGAGAGGGTTTCGGCAAAATGTGATCCATCGCTGCTTTCAGTAATTGGCATTTTTTCTGTATAAAATGTCGTAATTTCAAACTGCGAATACGTGCAGAGAGCTAGAATTTGGCTCCAAAATATGGTTCAAGAGTCGAATTTGGGATGTTTGTGATATTTTTGAAACTGCAGGGAGGGTTTAGGCAAAATGACCCATCGCTGATCCCAGTTATTGGCATATATTCGGTATAAAAAGTCATAATTTCACACTGCGAATACGGGCAGAGAGCGAGAATTTTGCTCCAAAATATTGCTCAAGCGTCAAATTTGGGATGTTTTGGATATTTTGAAAACTGCAGGAAGGGTTTGGGCAAAATGTGACTCATCGGCGCGTTCAATAATTGGCATATTTTGGTATAAAACGTCGTAATTTCAAACTGCGAATACGTGCAGAGAGCCAGAATTTGGCTCCAAATTATGGTTCAATAGTCGAATTTGGGATGTTTGGGATATTTTCAAAACTGCAGGGTGGGTTTGGGCAAACTGTGACATATCGCTGGTCTAAGTAATTGGATATTTTCGGTATAAAATTCGTAATTTCAAACAGCGAAATCGTGCCGAGATCCAGAATTTGGCTCCAAAATATGGCTCAAGCGTCGAATTTTGGACGTTTGGGATATTTTGGAAACTGCAGGGAGGGTTTGGGCAAAACGTGATCCATCGCCGCTTTCAGTAATTGGCATTTATTCTGTATAAAAAGTCGTAATTTCAAACTGCGAATACGTGCAGAGAGCCAGAATTTGACTCCAAATTATGGTTCAAGCGTCGAATTTGGGATGTTTTAGATATTTTGAAAACTGCAGGGAGGACTTGGGCAAAATGTGACTCATCTGCGCGTTCAGTAATTGGCATATTTCCGTTATAAAAAGTCGTAATTTCAAACTGCGAATACTTGCAGAGAGCCAGAATTTGGCTCCAAATTATGGTTTAATAGTCGAATTTGGGATGTTTGGGATATTTTCAAAACTGCAGAGTTGGTTTGGGCAAACTGTGACATATCGCTGGTCTCAGTAATTGGATATTTTCGGTATAAAATTCGTAATTTCAAACAGCGAAAACGTGCCGAGAGCCAGAATTTGGCTTCAAAATATGGCTCAAGCGTCGAATTTTGGACATTTGGGATATTTTGAAAACTGCAGAGAGGGTTTGGGCAAAACGTGATCCATCGCCGCTTTCAGTAATTGGCATTTTTTCTGTATAAAAAGTCGTAATTTCAAACTGCGAATACGTGCTAAAACCAGCCAGAATTTGGCTCCAAATTATGGTTCAAGCGTCGAATTTTTGATGTTTGTGATATTTTTAAAACTGCAGGGAGGGATTGGGCAAAATGTAACCCATCGCTGATCCCATTAATTGGCATATAGTCGGTTTAAAATTTCGTAATTTCAAACTGCGAATACGTGCAGTGAGCGAGAATTTTGCTCCAAAATATTGCTCAAGCGTGAAATTTGGGATGTTTGGGATATTTTGAAAACTGCAGGGAGGGTTAGGGCAAAATGTGACTCATCGGCGCGTTCAGTAATTGGCATATTTTCGGTACAAAAAGTTGTAATTTCAAAATTCGAATACGTGCAGAGAGCCAGAATTTAGCTCCAAAATATGGATCAAGAGTCGAATTTGGGATGTTTGGGATATTTTTAAAACTGCAGGGAGGTTTTCGGCAAACTGTGACCCATCGCCGCTCTCAGTAATTGGCTTATTTTCGGTATAAAATTCGAAATTTCAAACTGCGAAAACGTGCCGAGAGCCAGAATTTGGCTCCAAAATATGGCTCAAGCATCGAATTTGGGACGTTTGGATATTTTGAAAACTGCAGGGAAGGGCTTGGGCAAAATGTGATCCATCCCCGCTTTCATTGACGCATATTTTCGGTATAAAATGTCGTTATTTTATACTGCGAATACGTGCAGAAAGCCAGAATTTGGCTCCAAACTATGCCTCAAGGGTCGTATTTGGGATGTTTGTGATATTTTTAAAACTGCAGGGGGGGTTTGGGCAAAATGTGACCCATCGCTGCTTTCAGTATTTGGCATTTTTTCGGTATAAAAAGTAGTAATTTCAAAATTCGAATACGTGCAGAGAGCCAGAATTTGGCTTCAAAATATGGTTCAAGTGTCGAATTTGGGTTCTTTGGGATGTTTCGAAAACTGCAGGGAGGACTTGGGCAAAATGTGACTCAACGGCTCGCTCAGTAATTGGCATATTTTCGGTATAAAAATTCGTAATTTCAAAAAGCGAATGCGTGCAGAGAGCCAGAACTTGGCTCCAAAATATGGCTCAAGCGTCGAATTTGGGATGTTTGGGATATTTTCAAAACTGCAGGGTGGGTTTGAGCAAACTGTGACCCATCGCCGCTCTCAGTAATTGGCATATTTTCGGCATAAAATTCGTAATTTCAAACTGCGAATACATGAAGAGAGCCAGAACTTGGCTCCTTAATATGGCACAAGCGTCGAATTTGGGATATTTGGGATATTTTTAAAACTGCAGGGAAGGTTTGGGCAAAATGTGACACATCGCTGATCCCAGTATTTGGCATATATTCGGTATAAAAAGTCGTAATTTCAAACTGCGAATACGTGCAGAGAGCGAGAATTTGGCTCCAAAATATTGCTCAGGCGTCAAATTTGGGATGTTTGGGATATTTTGAAAACTGCAGAGAGGGCTTGGGCAAAATGTGACTCATCGGCATGTTCAGTAATTGGCATATTTTGGTATAAAAAGTTGTAATTTCAAACTGCGAATACGTGCAGAGAGCCAGAATTTGGCTCCAAAATATGGCTCAAGGGTCGAATTTGGGATGTTGGAGATATTTTGAAAACTGCAGGGGGGGTTTGGGCAAAATGTGACTCATCGCCGCTTTCAGTATTTGGCATATTGTCGATATAAAAAGTCGTAATTTCAAACTGCGAATACGTGCAAAGAGCCAGAATTTGGCTACAAAATATGGTTCAAGCGTCGAATTTGGGATGTTTGTGATATTTTTTAAAACTGCAGGGAGGGTTTGGGCAAAATGTGACCCATCGCTGATCCCAGTAATTGGCATATAATCGGTATAAAAAGTCGTAATTTCAAACTGCGAATACGTGCAAAGAGCCAGAGTTTGGTTCCAAAATATGGCTCAAGAGTCGAATTTGGGATGTTTGAGATATTTTCAAAACTGCAGGGTGAATTTGGGCAAACTGTGACCCATCGCCGCTCTCAGTAATTGGCATATTTTCGGTATAAAATTCATAATTTCGAACTGCGAAAACGGGCCGAGAGGCCGAATTTGGCTCCAAAATATGGCTCAAGATTCGAATTTGGGACTTTTGGGATATTTTGAAAACTTCAGAGAGGGCTTGGGCAAAATGTGATCCATCGCAGCTTTCAGTAACTGACATATTTTCGGTATAAAAAGTCGTAATTTCATACTGCGAATACGTGCAGTGAGCCAGAAATTGGCTCCAAAATATTACTCAAGGGTCGTATTTGGGATGTTTGGGATATTTTGAAAACTGCAGGGATGGTTTGGGCAAAATGTGACTCATCGGCGCGTTCAGTAATTGGCATATTTTCGGTATAAAAAGTCGTAATTTCAAACTGCGAATACGTGCAGAGAGCCAGAATTTGGCTCAAAAGTATTGCTCAATAGTCGAATTTTGGATGTTTGGGATATTTTGAAAACTGCAGGGAGGGTTTGGGCAAAATGTGACTCCTCGGCGCGTTCAGTAATTGTCATATTTTGTTATAAAAAGTCGTAATTTCAAACTGCGAAAACGCGCCGAGAGCCAGAATTTGGCTCCAAAATATGGTTCAAGCGTCGAATTTGGGACGTTTGGGATATTTTGAAAACTGCAGAGAGGGCTTGGGCAAAATGTGATCCATCGACGTTTTCAGTAACTGGCATATTTTCGGTATAAAAAGTCGTAATTTCAAACTGCGAATACGTGTAGAGAGCCAGAATTTGGCGCCAATATATGGCTCAAGCGTCGAATTTGGGATGTTTGGGATATTTTCAAAACTGCAGGGAGGGTTTGGGCAAAATGTGACTCATCGGTGCGTTCAGTAATTGGCATATTTTTGGTATAAAAAGTCATAATTCCAAACTGCGAATACGTGCAGAGAGCCAGAATTTGGCGCCAATATATGGCTCAAGTGTCGAATTTGGGATGTTTGGGATATTTTCAAAACTGCAGGGTTGGTTTGGTCAAACTGTGACCCATCGCTGCTCTCAGTAATTGGCATATTTTCGGTATAAAATTCGTAATTTCAAACTGCGAATACATGCAGAGAGCCAGAATTTGGCTCCTTAATATGGCCCAAACGTTGAATTTGGGATGTTTGGGATATTTTGAAAAATGCAGGGAGGGTTTGGGCAAAATGTGATCCATCGCCGCTTTCAGTAATTGGCATTTTTTCTGTATAAAAAGTCGTAATTTCAAACTGCGAATACGTGCAGAGAGCCAGAATTTGGCTACGAAATATGGTTCAAGAGTCGAATTTGGGATGTTTGTGATATTTTTAAAACTGCAGGGAGGGTTTGGGCAAAATGTGACCCATCGCTGATCCCAGAAATTGGCATATATTCGGTATAAAAAGTCGTATTTTCAAACTGCGAATACGTGCAGAGAGCCAGAGTTTGGTTCCAAAATATGGCTCAAGAGTCGAATTTGGGATGTTTGAGATATTTTCAAAACTGCAGGGTGAATTTGGGAAAACTGTGTTCCATCGCTGCTCTCAGTAATTGGCATATTTTCGGTATAAAATTCGTAATTTCAAACTGCGAAAACGTGCCGAGAGCCAGAATTTGGCTCCAAAATATGGCTCAAACGTCGAATTTGGGACGTTTGGGATATTTTGAAAACTGCAAAGAGGGCTTGGGCAAAATGTGATTCATCGCCGCTTTCAGTAACTGGCATATTTTCGGTATAAAAAGTCGTAATTTCATACTGCGAATACGTGCAGAGAACCAGAAATTGGCTCCAAAATTTTCTTCAAGGGTCGTATTTGGGATGTTTTTGTTATTTCGAAAACTGCAGTGGGGTTTGGGCAAAATGTGACTCATCGGCGCGTTCAGTTATTGGTATATTTTCGGTATAAAAAGTCGTAATTTCAAACTGCGAATACGTGCAGAGAGCCAGAATTTGGCTCCAAAATATGGTTCAAGAGTCGAATTTGGTATGTTTGGGATATTTTCAAAACTGCAGGGTGGGTTTGGTCAAACTGCGACCCATCGCCGCTCTCAGTAATTGGCATATTTTCGGTATAAAATTCGTAATTTCAAACTGCGAATACATGCAGAGAGCCAGAATTTGGCTCGTTAATATGGCCCAAGCGTCGAATTTGGGATGTTTGGGATATTTTGAAAACTGCAGAGAGGGTTTCGGCAAAATGTGATCCATCGCTGCTTTCAGTAATTGGCATTTTTTCTGTATAAAATGTCGTAATTTCAAACTGCGAATACGTGCAGAGAGCTAGAATTTGGCTCCAAAATATGGTTCAAGAGTCGAATTTGGGATGTTTGTGATATTTTTGAAACTGCAGGGAGGGTTTAGGCAAAATGACCCATCGCTGATCCCAGTTATTGGCATATATTCGGTATAAAAAGTCATAATTTCACACTGCGAATACGGGCAGAGAGCGAGAATTTTGCTCCAAAATATTGCTCAAGCGTCAAATTTGGGATGTTTTGGATATTTTGAAAACTGCAGGAAGGGTTTGGGCAAAATGTGACTCATCGGCGCGTTCAATAATTGGCATATTTTGGTATAAAACGTCGTAATTTCAAACTGCGAATACGTGCAGAGAGCCAGAATTTGGCTCCAAATTATGGTTCAATAGTCGAATTTGGGATGTTTGGGATATTTTCAAAACTGCAGGGTGGGTTTGGGCAAACTGTGACATATCGCTGGTCTCAGTAATTGGATATTTTCGGTATAAAATTCGTAATTTCAAACAGCGAAATCGTGCCGAGATCCAGAATTTGGCTCCAAAATATGGCTCAAGCGTCGAATTTTGGACGTTTGGGATATTTTGAAAACTGCAGGGAGGGTTTGGGCAAAACGTGATCCATCGCCGCTTTCAGTAATTGGCATTTATTCTGTATAAAAAGTCGTAATTTCAAACTGCGAATACGTGCAGAGAGCCAGAATTTGACTCCAAATTATGGTTCAAGCGTCGAATTTGGGATGTTTTAGATATTTTGAAAACTGCAGGGAGGACTTGGGCAAAATGTGACTCATCTGCGCGTTCAGTAATTGGCATATTTCCGTTATAAAAAGTCGTAATTTCAAACTGCGAATACTTGCAGAGAGCCAGAATTTGGCTCCAAATTATGGTTTAATAGTCGAATTTGGGATGTTTGGGATATTTTCAAAACTGCAGAGTTGGTTTGGGCAAACTGTGACATATCGCTGGTCTCAGTAATTGGATATTTTCGGTATAAAATTCGTAATTTCAAACAGCGAAAACGTGCCGAGAGCCAGAATTTGGCTTCAAAATATGGCTCAAGCGTCGAATTTTGGACATTTGGGATATTTTGAAAACTGCAGAGAGGGTTTGGGCAAAACGTGATCCATCGCCGCTTTCAGTAATTGGCATTTTTTCTGTATAAAAAGTCGTAATTTCAAACTGCGAATACGTGCTAAAACCAGCCAGAATTTGGCTCCAAATTATGGTTCAAGCGTCGAATTTTTGATGTTTGTGATATTTTTAAAACTGCAGGGAGGGATTGGGCAAAATGTAACCCATCGCTGATCCCATTAATTGGCATATAGTCGGTATAAAATTTCGTAATTTCAAACTGCGAATACGTTCAGTGAGCGAGAATTTTGCTCCAAAATATTGCTCAAGCGTGAAATTTGGGATGTTTGGGATATTTTGAAAACTGCAGGGAGGGTTAGGGCAAAATGTGACTCATCGGCGCGTTCAGTAATTGGCATATTTTCGGTACAAAAAGTTGTAATTTCAAAATACGAATACGTGCAGAGAGCCAGAATTTAGCTCCAAAATATGGCTCAAGAGTCGAATTTGGGATGTTTGGGATATTTTTAAAACTGCAGGGAGGTTTTCGGCAAACTGTGACCCATCGCCGCTCTCAGTAATTGGCTTATTTTCGGTATAAAAGTCGAAATTTCAAACTGCGAAAACGTGCCGAGAGCCAGAATTTGGCCCCAAAATATGGATCAAGCATCGAATTTGGGACGTTTGGATATTTTGAAAACTGCAGGGAAGGGCTTGGGCAAAATGTGATCCATCCCCGCTTTCATTGACGCATATTTTCGGTATAAAATGTCGTTATTTTATACTGCGAATACGTGCAGAAAGCCAGAATTTGGCTCCAAACAATGCCTCAAGGGTCGTATTTGGGATGTTTGGGATATTTTTAAAACTGCAGGGGGGGTTTGGGCAAAATGTGACCCATCGCTGCTTTCAGTATTTGGCATTTTTTCGGTATAAAAAGTAGTAATTTCAAAATTCGAATACGTGCAGAGAGCCAGAATTTGCCTTCAAAATATGGTTCAAGTGTCGAATTTGGGTTCTTTGGGATGTTTCGAAAACTGCAGGGAGGACTTGGGCAAAATGTGACTCAACGGCTCGCTCAGTAATTTGCATATTTTCGGTATAAAAATTCGTAATTTCAAAAAGCGAATGCGTGCAGAGAGCCAGAACTTGGCTCCAAAATATGGCTCAAGCGTCGAATTTGGGATGTTTGGGATATTTTCAAAACTGCAGGGTGGGTTTGAGCAAACTGTGACCCATCGCCGCTCTCAGTAATTGGCATATTTTCGGCATAAAATTCGTAATTTCAAACTGCGAATACATGCAGAGAGCCAGAATTTGGCTCCTTAATATGGCCCAAGCGTCGAATTTGGGATGTTTGGGATATTTTTAAAACTGCAGGGAAGGTTTGGGCAAAATGTGACACATCGCTGGTCCCAGTATTTGGCATATATTCGGTATAAAATGTCGTAATTTCACACTGCGAATACGTGCAGAGAGCGAGAATTTGGCTCCAAAATATTGCTCAGGCGTCAAATTTGGGATGTTTGGGATATTTTGAAAACTGGAGAGAGGGTTTGGGCAAAATGTGACTCATCAGCGTGTTCAGTAATTGGCATATTTTGGTATAAAAAGTTGTAATTTCACACTGCGAATACGTGCAAAGAGCCAGAATTTGGCTCCAAAATATGGTTCAAGCGTTGAATTTGGGATGTTTGTGATATTTTTAAAACTGCAGGGAGGGTTTGGGCAAAATGTGACCCATCGCTGATCCCAGTAATTGGCATATATTCGGTATAAAAAGTCGTAATTTCAAACTGCGAATACGTGCAAAGAGCCAGAATTTGGCGCCAAAATATGGCTGAAGCGTCGAACTTGGGATGGTTGGGATATTTTCAAAACTGCAGGGTGGGTTTGGGCAAACTGTGACCCATCGCCGCTCTCAGTAATTGGCATATTTTCGGTATAAAATTCGTAATTTCAAATTGCGAATACATGCAGAGAGCCAGAATTTGGCTCCTTAATATCCCTAGCGTCGAATTTGGGAAGTTTCGAAAATTTTGAAAACATCAGGAAGGTTTTGGGCAAAATGTGAACCATCGCCGTTTTCAGTAATTGGCATTTTTTCTAAATAAAAATTCGTAATTTCAAACTGCGAATTCGTGCAGAGAGCCAGAATTTGGCTCCAAAATATGGTTCAAGAGTCGAATTTGGGATGTTTCTGATATTTTTAAAACTGCAGGGAGGGTTTGGGCAAAATGTGACCCATCGCTGATCCCAGTAATTGGCATATATTCGGTATAAAAAGTCGTAATTTCAAACTGCGAATACGTGCAAAGAGCCAGAATTTGGCGCCAAAATATGGCTGAAGCGTCGAACTTGGGATGTTTGGGATATTTTCAAAACTGCAGGGTGGGTTTGGGCAAACTGAGACCCATCGCCGCTCTCAGTAATTGGCATATTTTCGGTATAAAATTCGTAATTTCAAATTGCGAATACATGCAGAGAGCCAGAATTTGGCTCCTTAATATCCCTAGCGTCGAATTTGGGAAGTTTTCGAAATTTTGAAAACATCAGGAAGGTTTTGGGCAAAATGTGAACCATCGCCGCTTTCAGTAATTGGCATTTTTTCTGTATAAAAAGTCGTAATTTCAAACTGCGAATACGTGCAGAGAGCCAGAATTTGGCTCCAAAATATGGTTCAAGAGTCGAATTTGGGATGTTTCTGATATTTTTAAAACTGCACGGAGGGTTTGGGCAAAATGTGAACCATCGCTGATCCCAGTAATTGGCATATATATTCGGTATAAAAAGTCATAATTTCAAACTGCGAATACGTGCAGAGAGCGGGAATTTTGCTCCAAAATATTGCTCAAGCGTCAAATTTGGGATGTTTTGGATATTTTGAAAACTGCAGGGAGGGTTGGGGCAAAATGTGACTCATCGGCGCGTTCAGTTATTGGCATATTTTGGTATAAAAATTCGTAATTTCAAACTGCGAATACGTGCAGAGAGACAGAATTTAGCGCCAAAATGTGGTTCAAGAGTCGAATTTTTGACGTTTGGGATATTTGGAAAACTGCAGGGAGGGCTTGGGCAAAATGTGATCCATCGCTGCTTTCAGTAATTGGCATATATTCGGTATAAAAAGTCATAATTTCAAACTGCGAATACGTGCAGAGAGCGAGAATTTGGCTCCAAAATATTGCTCTAGGGTCAAATTTGGGATTTTTGGGATATTTTGAAAACTGCAGAGAGGGTTTGGGCAAAATGTGACTCATCGGCGCATTCAGTAATGGGCATATTTTGGTATAAAAAGTCGTAATTTCAAACTGTGAATACGTGCAGAGAGCCAGAATTTGGCTCCAAAATATGGCTCAAGGGTCGAGTTTGGGATGTTGGGGATATTTTAAAAACTGCAGGGGGGGTTTGGGCAAAATGTGACTCATCGCCGCTTTCAGTATTTGGCATATTGTCGGTATAAAAAGTCGTAATTTCAAACTGCGAATACGTGCAAAGAGCGAGAATTTGGCTACAAAATATGGTTCAAGCGTCGAATTTCGGATGTTTGTGATATTTTTTAAAACTGCAGGGAGGGTTTGGGCAAAATGTGACCCATCGCTGATCCCAGTAATTGGCATATATTCGGTATAAAAAGTCGAAATTTCAAACTGCGAATACGTGCAGAGAGCCAGAGTTTGGTTCCAAAATATGGCTCAAGAGTCGAATTTGGAATGTTTGAGATATTTTCAAAACTACAGGGTGAATTTGGGCAAACTGTGACCCATCGCCGCTCTCAGTAATTGGAATATTTTCGGTATAAAATTCGTAATTTCAAACTGAGGAAACGGGCATAGAGGCCGAATTTGGCTCCAAAATATGGCTCAAGAGTCGAATTTGGGACTTTTGGGATATTTTGAAAACTTCAGAGAGGGCTTGGGCAAAATGTGATCCATCGCTGCTTTCAGTAAATGGCATATTTTCGGTATAAAAAGTCGTAATTTCATACTGCGAATACGTGCAGAGAGCCAAAATATGGCGCCAAAATATGGCTCAAGCATCGAATTTGGGATGTTTGGGATAATTTCAAAACTGCAAGGTGGGTTTGGGCAAACTGTGACCCGTCGCCGCTCTCAGTAATTGGCATATTTTTGGTATAAAATTCGTAATTTCAAACTGCGAATACATGCAGAGAGCCAGAATTTGGTTCCTTAATATGACCCAAGCGTCGAATTTGGGATGTTTGGGATATTTTAAAAACTGCAGGGAGGGTTTGGGCAAAATGTGATCCATCGCCGCTTTCAGTAATTGGCATTTTTTCTGTATAAAAAGTCGTAATTTAAAACTGCAAATACGTGCAAAGAGCCAGAATTTGGCTCCAAAATATGGTTCAAGAGTCGAAATTGGGATGATTGTGATATTATTAAAACTGCAGGGAGGGTTTGGGCAAAATGTGACCCATCGCTGATCCCAGTAATTGGCATATATTCGGTAAAAAAAAGTCATAATTTCAAACTGCGATTACGTGCTGACAGCGAGAATTTTGCTCCAAAATATTGCTCAAGCGTCAAGTTTGGGATGTTTTGGATATTTTGAAAACTGCAGGGAGGGTTTGGGCAAAATGTGACTCATCGGCGCGTTCAGTAATTGGCATATTTTGGTATAAAAATTCGTAATTTCGAACTGCGAATACGTACAGAGAGACAGAATTTGGCCCCAAAATATGGCTCAAGAGTCGAATTTGGGACGTTTGGGAAATTTGGAAAACTGCAGGGAGGGCTTAGGCAAAATGTGATCCATCGCTGCTTTCAGTAACTGGCATAATTTCAGTATAAAATGTCGTAATTTCAAACTGCGAATACGTGCAGAGAGCCAGAATTTGGCTTCAAAATATGGTTCAAGTGTCGAATTTGGGATGTTTGGTATATTTTGAAAACTGCAGGGAGGATTTGGGCAGAATGTGACTCATCGGCGCGCTCAGTATTTGGCATATTTTCGGTATAAAATATCCTAATTTCAAAAAGCGAATACGTGATACTACATGAAATAGTATCGAAATATTGGTAAAAATGAATATATATACGTAATATCAAACTGCATGATTAACGTGAAAAAGTCACTATTTTACCATATATGAGGATTTTAACTTCAAATCATAGAGCGAGGTTTCGTATTATTTTGATCCAAAAAAAGACATTTGACAATGTTGTTTCCAATACAAACGATAAAAATCAATGTGTTTTCAATAGAATTAACTAAAATGTTCCTGATTTTCTGTTAGTATTACCGATGGAAGATGTACACGAAAACATCTGTATTCCGGCTGAAACGTCGATATATGCAATAAAAACAGAACTTCTCCCTTTTTCAATATCCTACTTAGTATTTTAACGAGAAACAAATGGTTGATTGAAAATAAAGTATTTAAGATTAATTTCTAATCAATTATGTGTTTGCATCATTTATATCGTATATATAATGAATTAATGCCCATGAACTGAAAATTCACAAAAACGTGGAAATACGGCTAAATATTGCCTAATTCGATGATATTTTGTTTAAATCACATAAAGGAAAATAGATGATAAACGTCAAAATATTGCTAAATTCGATGATTTTTCGTACGAAACAAAATGCAAGAAAACTTGCTTAAAATGCAATAATATGCGAAATTCTGAGATTTGAAGGCCAAATCACATATCGTGATACTACATGAAATAGTATCGAAATATTGGTAAAAATGAATATATTTACGTAATATCAAACTACATGATTAACGTGAAAAAGTCACTATTTTACCATATTTGAGGATTTTAACTTCAAATCATAGAGCGAGGTTTCGTATTATTTAGATCCAAGAAAAGATATATGACAATGTTCTTTCCAATACAAATGATAAAAAACAATGTGTTTTCATTAGAATTAACTAAAATGTTCTTGATTTTCCGTTTATATTACCGATGGAAGATGTACACGAAAACATCTCTATTCCAGCTGAAACGTCGATATATGCAATAAAAATAGAACTTCTCCCCTTTTAAATATCTTACTCAGTATTTTACCGAGAAACAAATAGTTGATTGAAAATGAAGTATTTAAGGTTATTATCTAATTAATTATCTGTTTGCATCATTTTTATCGTATATATAATGAATAAATACCCATAAACTGAAAATTCACAAAAACGTGGAAAAACGGAAATATTTTGCCTAATTCGATGATATTTTGTTTAAATCATAAAGGAAAAAGGGATGATGAACGTCAAAATATTGCTAAATTCGATGTTTTTTCGTATGAAACAAAATGCAAGAAAACTTGCTTAAAATACAATATTATGCGAAATTCTGTGATTTGAAGGCCAAATCACATATCGTGATACTACATGAAATAGTATCGAAATATTGGTAAAAATGAATATATTTACGTAATATCAAACTACATGATTAACGTGAAAAAGTCACTATTTTACCATATATGAGGATTTTAACTTCAAATCATAGAGCGAGGTTTCGTATTTTTTAGATCCAAGAAAAGACATATGACAATGTTGTTTCCAATACAAATGATAAAAAACAATGTGTTTTCATTAGAACTAACTAAAATGTTCTTGATTTTCCGTTCATATTACCGATGGAAGATGTACACGTAAAACCGCTCTAATCCTGCTGAATCGTCGATATATGCAATAAAAACCGAATTTCTCCCCTTTTCAATATCCTACTCAGTATTTTAACGAGAAACAAATGGTTGATTGAAAATGAAGTATTTGAGGTTAATTTCTAATCAATTATGTGTTTGCATCATTTTTATCGTATATATAATGAATTAATAACAATAAACTGAAAATTCACAAAAACGTGGAAAACGGCATAAATATTGCCTAATTCGATGATATTATGTTTAAATCACATAAAGGAAAAGGGCATGATAAAAGTCAAAATATTCCTAAATTTGATGATTTTTCGTACGAAACAAAATGCAAGACAACTTGCTTAAAATGCAATATTATGCGAAATTCTGAGATTTGAAGTCCAAATCACATATCGTGATACTATATGAAATAGTATCGAAATATTGGTAAAAATGAATATATTTACGTAATATCAAACTACATGAAAAACGTGAAAAAATCACTATTTAACCATATTTGAGGATTTTAGTTTCATATCATAGAGCGAGGTTTCGTATTATTTAGATCCAAGAAAAGACATATGGCAATGTTGTTTCCAATACAAATGAAAAAAATCATTGTGTTTTCATTTGAATTAACTAAAATGTTCCTGATTTTCCGTTTATATTACCGATGGAAGATGTACACGAAAACCGCTCTATTCCGGCTGAAACGTTGATATATGCAATAAAAACAGAACTTCTTCCCTTTTCAATATCTTACTCAGTATTTTAACGAGAAACAAATAGTTGATTCAAAATGAAGTATTTAAGGTTATTATCTAATCAATTATGTGTTTGCATCATTTTTATCGTATATATATAATGAATTAATACCCATAGACTGAAAATTCACAAAAACGTGGAAAAAGGCAAAATATTGCCTAATTCGATGATATTTTGTTTAAATCACATAAAGGAAAAAGAGATGATAAACGTCAAAATATTCCTAAATTTGATGATTTTTCGTACGAAACAAAATGCAAGAAAACTTGCTTAAAATGCAATATAATGCAAAATTCTGAGATTTGAAGGCCAAATCACGTATCGTGATACTACATGAAATAGTATCGAAATATTGGTAAAAATGAATATATTTACGTAATATCAAGCTACAGGAAAAACGTGAAAAAGTCACTATTTTACCATATACGAGGATTTTAACTTCAGGAAAAACGTGAAAAAAGTCACTATTTAACAGTATTTGAGGATTTTAACTTCAAATCATAGAGCGAGGTTTCGTATTATTTAGATCCAAGAAAAGACATATGACAATGTTGTTTCCAATACAAATGATAAAAAACAATGTGTTTTCATTAGAACTAACTAAAATGTTCTTGATTTTCCGTTTATATTACCGATGGAAGATGTACACGTAAAATCGCTCTAATCCTGCTGAAACGTCGATATATGCAATAAAAACCGAACTTCTCCCCTTTTCAATATCCTACTCAGTATTTTAACGAGAAACAAATGGTTGATTGAAAATGAAGTATTTGAGGTTAATTTCTAATCAATTATGTGTTTGCATCATTTTATCGTATATATAATGAAATAATAACAATAAACTGAAAATTCACAAAAACGTGGAAAAACGGGAAAATGTTGCCTAATTCGATGATATTTTGTTAATATCACATGAAGGAAAAGGGGATGATAAACGTCAAAATATCGCTAAATTCGATGATTTTTCGGTTGAAACATAATGCAAGAAAACTTGCTTAAAAGGCAATATTATTCGAAATTCTGAGATTTGAAGGCCAAATCACATATCGTGATTTTCACATATCGTGAAAATTCGTAAATTCAAACTGCGAATACATGCAGAGAGCCAGAATTTGGCTCCTTAATATGGCCCAAGCGTCGAATTTGGGATGTTTGGGATATTTTGAAGGAAGGATATCCCAAACGTCCCAAATTGGACGCTTGAGCCATATTTTGGAGCCAAATTCTGGCTCTCGGCACGTTTTCGCAGTTTGAAATAACGAATTTTATAACGAAAATATGCCAATTACTGAGAGCAGCGATGGGTCACAGTTTGCCCAAATTCACCCTGCAGTTTTGAAAATATCTCAAACATCCGAAATTCGACTCTTGAACAATATTTTGGAACCAAACTCTGGCTCTCTGCCCGTATTCGCAGTTTGAAATTACGACTTTTTATGCCGAATATATGCCAATTACTGGGATCAGCGATGGGACACATTTTGCCCAAACCCTCCCTGCAGTTTTAAAAATATCAGAAAAATCCCTAATTCGACTCTTGAACCATATTTTGGAGCCAAATTCTGGCTCTCTGCACGTATTCGCAGTTTGAAATTACGACTTTTTATACAGAAAAAATGCCAATTACTGAAAGCGGAGATGGCTCACATTTTGCCCAAAACCTCCCTGAAGTTTTCAAAATATCCCAAACATCCCAAATTCTACGCTTGAGCCATATTAAGGAGCCAAATTCTGGCGCTATTCATGTATTCGCAGTTTGAAATTACGAATTTTATACCGAAAATATGCCAATTACTGAGAGCGGCGATGGGTCACAGTTTGCCCAAACCCACCCTTCAGTTTTGAAAATAACCCAAACATCCCACGTTCGACGCTTGAGACATATTTTGACGCCAAATTCTGGCTCTCTGCATGTATTCGCAGTTTGAAATTACGACTTTTTATACCGAAAATATGCCAATTACTGAACGCGCCGATGAATCACATTTTGCCTAAACTCTCCCTGCAGTTTTCAAAATATCCCAAACATCCCAAATTCGACTATTGAGCAATATTTTGGAGCAAAATTCTGGCTCTCTGCACGTATTCGCAGTTTGAAATTACGACTTTTTATACCGAATTTATGCCAATTACTGGGAACAACGATGGGTCATATTTTGCACAAACACTCCCTGCAGTTATAAAAATATCACAAACATCCCAAATTCGACGCTTGAACCATATTTTGGAGCCAAATTCTGGCTCTCTGCACGTATTCGCAGTTTGATATTACGACTTTTTATACCGAAAATATACCAATTATTGAAAGCGGCGATGGGTCACATTTTGCCCAAACCCTCTCTGCAGTTTTCGAAATATCCCAAACATCCCAAATACGACCCTTGGAGAATATTTTGGAGCCAATTTCTGGCTCTCTGCACGTATTCGCAGTTTGAAATTACGACTTTTTATACCGAAAATATGCCAGTTACTGAAAGCGGCGATGGATCACATTTTGCCCAAGACCTCTCTGCAGTTTTCAAAATATCTCAAACGTCCCAAATTTGACGCTTGATCCATATTTAGGAGCCAAATTCTGGCTCTCGGCACGTTATCGCAGTTTGAAATTAAGAATTTTATACCGAAAATATGCCAATTACTGAGAGCGGCGATGGGTCACAGTTTGCCCAAATTCACCCTTCAGTTTTAAAAATATCTCAAACATCGCAAATTCGACTCATGAGCTATATTTGGAACCAAACTCTGGCTCTCTGCACGTATTCGCAGTTTGAAATTACAACTTTTTATACCGAATATATGCCAATTACTGGTATCAGCGATGGGTCACATTTTGCCCAAACCCTCCCTGCAGTTTTAAAAATATCACAAATATCCCAAATTCGACGCTTGAACCATATTTTGTAGCCAAATTCTGGCTCTTTGCACGTATTCGCAGTTTGAAATTACGACTTTTTATACCGACAATATGCCAAATACTGAAAGCGGCGATGAGTTACATTTTGCCCAAACCCTCCCTGCAGTTTTAAAAATATCCCAAACATCCCAAATTCGACAATTGAGCAATATTTTGGAGCCAAATTCTGGCTCTCTGCTCGTATTCGCAGTTTGAAATTACGACTTTTTATACCGAATATATGTCAATTACTGGGACCAGCGATGGGTCACATTTTGCCCAACCCCTCTGCAGTTTTAAAAATATCACAAACATCCCAAATTCGACGCTTGAACCATATTTTGGAGCCAAATTCTGGCTCTCTGCACGTATTCGCAGTTTGATATTACTACTTTTTATACAGAAAAAATGCCAATTACTGAAAGCGGCGATGGATCACATTTTGCCGAAACCCTGTCTGCAGTTTTCAAAATATCCCAAAAATCCCAATTTCGACCTTTGAACCATATTTTGGAGCCAAATTCTGGCTCTCTGCACTTATTCGCAGTTTGAAATTACAACTTTTTATGCCGAAAATATGCCAATTACTAAAAGCGGCGAGGGGTCACATTTTGGCCGAGCCCTCTCTGCAGTTTTCAAAATATCTCAAACATCCCAAATTCGACTCTTGAGCCATATTTTGGAACCAAACTCTGGCTCTCTGCACGTATTCGCAGTTTGAAATTACGATTTTTTTACCGAATATATGCCAATTCCTGGGATCAGCGATGGGTCACATTTTGCCCAAACCCTCCCTGCAGTTTTAAAAATATCACAGACATCCTAAATTCGACGCTTGAACCATATTTTGTAGACAAATTCTGGCTCTTTGCCCGTATTCGCAGTTTGAAATTACGACTTTTTATACCAAAATATGCCAATTACTTAACGCCCCGCTGAGTCACATTTTGCCCAAACCCTCCCTGCAGTTTTCAAAATATCCCAAACATCCCAAATTTGACGCTTGAGCAATATTTTGGAGCCACGTTCTGGCTCTCTGCAAGTATTCGCTTTTTGAAATTGCGAATTTTTATACCGAAAATATGCCAATTACTGAGCGCGCCGATGAGTCACCTTTTGCCCAAACCCTCCCTGCAGTTTTCAAAATATCCCAAACATCCCAAATTTGACGCTTGAGCAATATTTTGGACCCAAATTCTCGCTCTCTGCACGTATTCGCAGTTTGAAATTACGAGTTTTTATACCGAATATATGCCAATTACTGGGATCAGCGATGTGTCACATTTTGCAAAAACCCTCTTTGCAGTTTTAAAAATATCACAAACATCCCAAATTCGACTCTTGAACCATATTTTCGTAAGTCGTAATTTCAAACTGCGAATACATGCAGAGAGCCAGAATTTGGCTCCAAAATATTGCTCAATAGTCGAATTTGGGATCTTTGGGATATTTTGAAAACTGCAGGGAGGGTTTGGGCAAAATGTGGCTCATCGGCGCGCTCAGTAATTGGCATATTTCGGTATAAAAATTCTTAATTTCAAACTGCGAATAAATGCAGAGAGCAAGAATTGGCGCCAAAATATGGCTCAAGCGTCGAACTTGGGATGTTTGGGATATTTTCAAAACTGCATGGTGGGTTTGGGCAAACTGTGACCCATCGCCGATCTCAGTAATTGGCATATTTTTGGTATAAAATTCGTAATTTCAAACTGCGAATACATGAAGAGAGCCAGAATTTGGCTCCTTAATATGGCTCAAGCGTCGAATTTGGGATGTTTGGGATATTTTGAAAACTTCAGGGATGTTTTGGGCAAAATGTGATCCATCTCCGCTTTCAGTAATTGGCATTTCTTCTGTATAAAAAGTCGTAATTTCATACTGCGAATACGTGCAGAAAGCCAGAATTTGACTCCAAGTTATGCTTCAAGGGTCGTATTTGGGATGTTTGGGATATTTTTGAAACTGCAGGGGGGGTTTGGCCAAAATGAGATCCATCGCTGCTTTCAGTATTTGGCATATTTTCGGTATAAAAAGTAGTAATTTCAAACTGCGAATACGTGCAGAGAGCCAGAATTTGGCTTCAAAATATTGTTCAAGTGTCGAATTTGGGATGTTTGGGATATTTTGAAAACTGCAGGGAAGACTTGGGCAAAATGTGACTCATCAGGGCGTTAGTTAATTGGCATATTTTGGTATAAAAAGTCGTAATTTCAAACTGCGAATAAGTGCCAAAAGCCAGAATTTGGCTACAAAGTATGGTTCAAGCGTCGAATTTGGAATGTTTGTGATATTTTTAAAACTGCAGGGAGGGTTTGTGCAAAATGTGACCCATCGCTGATGCCAGGAATTGGCATATATTCGGTAAAAAAAAGTCGTAATTTCAAACTGCGAATACGTCCAGAGACAGAATTTGGCGCCAAAATACGGCTCAAGAGTCGAATTTGGGACGTTTGGGATATTTGGAAAACTGCAGGGAGAGCTTGGGCAAAATGTGATCCATCGCTGCTTTCAGTAACCGGCATATTTTCGGTATAAAAAGTCGTAATTTCAAACTGCGAATACGTGTCGAGAGCCAGAATTTGGCTTCAAAATATGGTTCAAGTGTCGAATTTGGGATATTTGGGATATTTTGAAAACTGCAACGGAGGACTTGGGCACAATGTGACTCATCGGCGCGCTCAGTAATTGGCATATTTTCGGTATAAAAATTCGTAATTTCAAAAAGCGAATACGTGCAGAGAGCCAGAACTTGGCTCCAAAATATGGTTCAAGCGTCGAATTTGGGATGTTTGGGATAATTTCAAAACTGCAGGGTGGGTTTGGGCAAACAGTGACCCATCGCCGCAATCAGTAATTGGCATATTTTCGGTATAAAATTTGTAATTTCAAACTGCGAATACATACAGAGAGCCAGAATTTGGCTCCTTAATATGGCCCAAGCGTCGAATTTGGGATGTTTGAAATATTTTGAAAACTGCAGGGAGGGTTTCGGCAAAATGTGATCCATCGCCGCTTTCAGTAATTGGCATTTTTTCTGTATAAAAAGTCGTAATTTCAAACTGCGAATACGAGCAGAAAGCCAGAATTTGGTTCGAAAATATGGTTCAAGAGCAGAATTTGGGATGTTTGTGATATTTTTAAAACTGCAGGGAGGGTTTTGGCAAAATGTGACACATCACTGATCCCAGTAATTGGCATATATTCGGTACAAAAAGGTCGTAATTTCAAACTGCGAATACGTGCAGAGAGCGAGAATTTGGCTCCAAAATATTGCTCAAGCGTAAAATTTGGGATGTTTGTTATATTTTGAAAACTGCCGGGAGGGTTTGGGCAAAACGTGACCCATCGCTGATCCCAGTAATTGGCATATATTCGGTATAAAAAGTCGTAATTTCAAACTGCGAAAACGTGCAGAGAGCCAGAATTTGGCTCCAAAATATTGCTCAATAGTCGAATTTGGGATGTTTGGGATATTTTGAAAACTGCAGGGAGGGTTTGGGCAAAATGTGACTCATCGGCGCGTTAAGTAATTGGCATATTTTCGATATAAAAAGTCGTAATTTCAAACTGCGAATACGTGCAGAGAGCCAGAATTTGGCTCCTTAATATGGCCCAAGCGTCGAATTTGGGATGTTTGGGATATTTTGAAAACTTCAGGGAGATTTTGCGCAAAATTTGATCCATCGCCGCTTTCAGTAATTAGCATTTTTTCTGTATAAAAAGTCGTAATTTCAAACTGCGAATACGTGCAGAGAGCCAGAGTTTGGTTCCAACATACGGCTCAAAAGTCGAATTTGGGATGTTTGAGATATTTTCAAAACTGCAGGGTGAATTTGGGCAAACTGTGACCCATTGCTGCTCTCAGTAATTGGCATATTTTCGGTATAAAATTCGTAATTTCAAACTGCGAAAACGTGCCGAGAGCCAGAATTTGGCTCCAAAATATTCCTCAAGGGTCGTATTTGGGATGTTTGGGATATTTCGAAAACTGCAGAGGGGTTTGGACAAAATGTGACCCATTGACGCTTTCAGTAATTGGTATATTTTCGGTATAAAAGTCGTAATTTCAAACTGCGAATACGTGAAAAGAGCCAGAATTTGGCTCCAAAATATTGCTCAATAGTCAAATTTGGGATGTTTGGGATATTTTGAAAACTGCAGGGAGGGTTTGTGCATAATGTGACTCATCGGCGCGTTCAGTAATTGGCATATTTTCGATATAAAAGGTCGTAATTTCAAACTGCGAATACGTGCATAGAGCCAGAATTTGGCCCAAAATATGGGCCAAGCGTCGAACTTGGGATGTTTGGGATATTTTCAAAACTGCAGGGTGGGTTTGGGCAAACTGTGACCCATCGCCGCTCTCAGTAATTGGCATATTTTCGGTATAAAATTCGTAACTTCAAACTGCGAATACATGCAGAGAGTCAGAATTTGGGTCCCTAATATGGCCCAAGCGTCGAATTTGGGATGTTTGGGATATTTTGAAAACTTCAGGGAGGTTTTGCGCAAAATGTGATCCATCGCCGCTTTCAGTAATTGGCATTTTTTCTGTATAAAAAGTCGTAATTTCAAACTGCGAATAAGTGCTGAGAGCCAGATTTGGCTCCAAAATATGGTTCAAGAGTCGAATTTGGGATGTTTCTGATATTTTAAATCTGCAATGAGGGTTTGGGCAAAATGTGATCCATCGCTGATCCCAGGAATTGGCATATATTCAATATAAAAAGTCGTAATTTCAAATTGCGAATAAGTGCAGAGAGCCAGAATTTTGTTCCAAAATGGCTAAGAGTCGAATTTGGGATGTTTGAGATATTTTCAAAACTGCAGGGTTAATTTGGGCAAACTGTGACCCATCGCTGTTCTCATTAATTGGCATCTTTTCGGTATAAAATTTGTAATTTCAAACTGCGAAAACGTGCAAAGAGCCAGAATTTAGCTCCAAAATATGGCTCAAGAGTCGAATTTGGGATGTTTGAGATATTTTCAAAACAGCAGGGTGAATTTGGGCAAACTGTGACCCATCGCCGCTCTCAGTAATTGGCATATTTTCGGTATAAAATTCGTAATTTCAAACTGCAAAACGTGCCGAGAGCTAGAATTTGGCTCCAAAATATTGCTCAAGCGTAAAATTTGGGATGTTTGTTATATTTTGAAAACTGCCGGGAGGGTTTGGGCAAAACGTGACCCATCGCTGATCCCAGTAATTGGCATATATTCGGTATAAAAAGTCGTAATTTCAAACTGCGAAAACGTGCAGAGAGCCAGAATTTGGCTCCAAAATATTGCTCAATAGTCGAATTTGGGATGTTTGGGATATTTTGAAAACTGCAGGGAGGGTTTGGGCAAAATGTGACTCATCGGCGCGTTAAGTAATTGGCATATTTTCGATATAAAAAGTCGTAATTTCAAACTGCGAATACGTGCAGAGAGCCAGAATTTGGCTCCTTAATATGGCCCAAGCGTCGAATTTGGGATGTTTGGGATATTTTGAAAACTTCAGGGAGATTTTGCGCAAAATTGATCCATCGCCGCTTTCAGTAATTAGCATTTTTTCTGTATAAAAAGTCGTAATTTCAAACTGCGAATACGTGCAGAGAGCAGAGTTTGGTTCCAACATACGGCTCAAAAGTCGAATTTGGGATGTTTGAGATATTTTCAAAACTGCAGGGTGAATTTGGGCAAACTGTGACCCATTGCTGCTCTCAGTAATTGGCATATTTTCGGTATAAAATTCGTAATTTCAAACTGCGAAAACGTGCCGAGAGCCAGAATTTGGCTCCAAAATATTCCTCAAGGGTCGTATTTGGGATGTTTGGGATATTTCGAAAACTGCAGAGGGGTTTGGACAAAATGTGACCCATTGACGCTTTCAGTAATTGGTATATTTTCGGTATAAAAAGTCGTAATTTCAAACTGCGAATACGTGAAAAGAGCCAGAATTTGGCTCCAAAAATTGCTCAATAGTCAAATTGGATGTTTGGGATATTTTGAAAACTGCAGGGAGGGTTTGTGCATAATGTGACTCATCGGCGCTTCAGTAATTGGCATATTTTCGATATAAAAGGTCGTAATTTCAAACTGCGAATACGTGCATAGAGCCAGAATTTGGCCCCAAAATATGGGCCAAGCGTCGAACTTGGATGTTTGGGATATTTTCAAAACTGCAGGGTGGGTTTGGGCAAACTGTGACCCATCGCCGCTCTCAGTAATTGGCATATTTTCGGTATAAAATTCGTAACTTCAAACTGCGAATACATGCAGAGAGTCAGAATTTGGTCCCAAAATATGCCCAAGCGTCGAATTTCGGATGTTTTGGATATTTTGAAAACTTCAGGGAGGTTTGGCAAAATGTGATCCATCGCCACTCTCAGTAATTGGAATTTTTCGGAATAAAAAGTCGTAATTTCAAACTGCGAATATGCAGAGAGCAAAATTTGGCTTCAAAATATGGCTCAAGGGTCTAATTAGGGATGTTTGGAATATTTTGAAAACTGCAGAGGGTTTTGGGCAAAATGTGAAACATCGCCGCTCTCAGTAATTGGCATATTTTCGGTGTAAAATTCGTAATTTTAACTGTGAATACGTGCAGAAAGACAGAATTTGGCTCCATGATATGGCTCAAGCTTCGAATTTTGGATTTTTGGAATATTTTAAATACTGCTGGGAGGGTTTGGGCAAAATGTGATCCATCGCCGCTTTCATTAACTGGCATATTATCGGGATAAAAAGTCGTAATTTTAAACTGCGAATACGTGCAGAGAGCCAGAATTTGGCTCCAAAATATGACTCAAGGGGTCGAATTTGGGATGTTTCGGATATTTTAAAAACTGCAGGGGGGTTTGGGCTAAATGTGACCCATCGCCGCTCTCAGTAATTGCCATATTTTCGGTTTAAAAAGTCGTTTTTTCAAACTGCGAATACGTGCATAGAGTCAGAATTTGGCTCCAAAATATGGCTCAAGCGTCGAATTTGGAATATTTTGAAAACTGCAGGGGGGGTTTGGGCAAAATGTGACCCATCGCGCCTCTCAGAAATTGGCATATTTTCGGTATAAAAAATTCTTAATTTCAAACTGCGAATATGTGTAAAGAGCTAGAATTTGGACCCAAAATATGGTTCAAGCGTAGAATTTAGGATGTTTTGGATATTTTGAAAACTGCAGGGGGGGATTGGGCAAAATGTGACCCATCGGTACTCTCAGTAATTGCATATTTTAGGTATAAAAATTCGTAATTTCAAACAGCGAATACGTGCAGAGAGCAAGAATTTGGCTTCAAAATATGGTTCAATCGTCAAATTTGGGATGTTTTGGATATTTTGAAAACTGCTGGGGGGGAGGGGTTTGGGCAAAATGTGACCCATCGCCGCTCTCAGTAATTGGCATATTTTCGGAATAAAAAGTCGTAATTTCAAACTGCGAATACGTGCAGAGACCCAGAATTTGGCTCCAAAATATGGCTCAATCGTCTAATTTGGGATGTTTGGGATATTTTGAAAACTTTAGGGGGGTTTGGGCAAAATGTGACAAATCGTAGATTGCAGTAATTGGCATATTTTTGGTATAAAAAGTCGTAATTTCAAACTGCGAATACGTGCAGAGAGCCAGAATTTGGCTCCAAAATACGGCTAAAGGGTCAAATTTGGGATGTTTGGGATTTTTGAAAACTGCAGTGGGGTTTGGGCAAAATGTGACCCATCGCTGCTCTAAATAATTGGCATATTTTCGGTATAAAAAGTCGTAATTTCAAACTGCGAAAAAGTGCAGAGAGCGAAAATTTGGCTCCAAAATGTTGCTCAAGCGTCGAATTTGGGATGTTTGGGATATTTTGAAAACTGCAGGGAGAGTTTGGGCAAAATATGATCCATCGCCGCTTTTTGTAATTGGCATATTTTCGGTTTAAAACGTCGAAATTTCAAACTGCGAATACGGTCAGAGAGCGAGTATTTGGCTCCAAAATATGGCTCACCGGTCGATTTTGGGATGTTTGGGATATTTTAAAACCTGCAGTGGGAGTTTGGGCAAAATGTGACCCATCGCTCCTTTCCATATTTAGCATATTTTAGGTATAAAAAGTCGTAATTTCAAACTGCGAATACTTGCAGAAAGCCAGAGTTTGGCTCCGAAATATGGCTCAAGGATCGAATTTAGGATGTCTGGGATATTTTGAAATCTGCAGGGGGGTTTGGGGAAAAAGATGACCCATCGCTACTCTCAGGAATTGGAATATTTTTGGTATAAAAAGTCGTAATTTCAAACTGCGAATACGTGCAGAGAGGCCGAATTTGGCTCCAAAATATGGCTCAAGCGTCGAATTTGAGATGTTTGGGGTATTTTGAAAACTGCAGGGTGGGTTTGGGCAAAAGGTGACCCATCCCCGCTTTCAGTAATTGGCATATTTTCGGTGTAAAATTCGTAATTTTAACTGTAAATACGTGCAGAGAGCCAAAATTTGGCTCCAAAATATGGCTCAAGCTTCGAATTTGGGATGTTTTCAATATTTTGAATACTGCTGGGAGGGTTTGGGCAAATTGTGATCCATCGCCGCTTTCAGTAACTGGCATATTATCGGTATAAAAAGTCGTAATTTCAAACGGCGATTACGTGCAGAGAGGCAGAATTTGGCTCCAAAATATGACTCAAGGGTCGAATTTCGGATGTTTGGGATATTTTGAAAACTGCAGGGGGGTGTGGCCTAAATGTGACCAATCACCGCTCTCAGTAATTGCCATATTTTCGGTATAAAAAGTCGTTTTTTCAAACTGCGAATACGTGCAGAGAACCAGAATTTGGCTGCTCTCAGTAATTGATATATTTTCGGTATAAAAATTCGTAATTTCAAACAACAAATACGTGAAGAGAGCCAGAATTTGGCTCCAAAATGTTGCTCAAGCGTCGAATTTGGGATGTTTGGGATATTTTGAAAACTGCAGGGAGACTTTGGGCAAAATATGATCCATCGCCGCTTTCAGTAATTGGCATATTTTCGGTTTAAAATTCGAAATTTCAAACTGCGAATACGGTCAGAGAGCGAGTATTTGGCTCCAAAATATGGCTCAACGGTCGATTTTGGGATGTTTGGGATATTTTAAAAACTTCAGTGGGAGTTTGGGCAAAATGTGACATATCGCAGGTATCAAAAATTGGCATATTTTCGGTATAAAAAGTCGTAATTTAAAGCTGCGAATACGTTCAGAGAGCCAGAATTTGGCTCCTAAATATGGCTCAAGCGTCGAATTTGAAATATTTTGAAAACTGCAGGGGGGAGGGGCAAAATGTGACCCATCGCGCCTCTCAGAAATTGGCATATTTTCTGTATAAAAAATTCTTAATTTCAAACTGCGAATATGTGTAGAGAGCTAGAATTTGGATCCAAAATATGGTTCAAGCGTAGAATTTTGGAGGTTTTGGATATTTTGAAAACTGCTGGGGGAGTTTGGGCAAAATGTGACCTATCGGCGCTCTCAGTAATTGCATATTTTCGGTATAAAAATTCGTAATTTCAAACAGCGAATACGTGCAGAGAGCAAGAATTTGGCTCCAAAATATGGCTCAATCCTCAAATTTCGGATGTTTTGGATATTTTGAAAACTGCTGGGGGAGGGGTTGGGGCAAAATGTGACCCATCGCCACTCTCAGTAATTGGAATATTTTTGGAATAAAAAGTCGTAATTTCAAACTGCGAATATGTGCAGAGAGCCAAAATTTGGCTTCAAAATATGGCTCAAGGGTCGAATTAGGGATGTTTGGAATATTTTGAAAAGTGCAGAGGGTTTTGGGCAAAATGTGAAACATCGCCGCTCTCAGTAATTGGCATATTTTCGGTATGAAAATTCGTAATATCAAACTGCGAGTACGTGAAGTAAGCTAGAATTTGGCTTTAAAATATGGCTCAGGGGTCGAATTTGGGATGTTTGGGCTATTTTGAAAACTGCAGGGAGGGTTTGGGCAAATTGTGACCCATCGCCGCTCACAGTAATTGGCGTATTTTCGGTATAAAAGTCGTAATTTCAAACGGCAAATTCTTGCAGAGAGCCAGAGTTTGGCTCCTAAATATGGCTTAAGCGTCAAAATTGGGATGTTTGGGATTTTTGAAAACTGCAGGGGGGGTTTGGGCAAAATGTGACCCATCGCTGCTCTAAATAATTGGCATATTTTCGGTATAAAAAGTCGTAATTTCAAACTGCGAAAAAGTGCAGAGAGCGAGAATTTGGCTCCAAAATGTTGCTCAAGCGTCGAATTTGGGATGTTTGGGATATTTTGAAAACTGCAGGGAGAGTTTGGGCAAAATATGATCCATCGCAGCTCTCATTTATTGGCATATTTTCGGTTTAAAAAGTCGAAATTTCAAACTGCGAATACGGTCAGAGAGCGAGTATTTGGCTCCAAAATATGGCTCAACGGTCGATTTTGGGATGTTTTGGATATTTTAAAAACTGCAGTGGGAGTTTGGGCAAAATGTGACCCATCGCTCCTTTCAATATTTAGCATATTTTCGGTAAAAAAAGTCGTAATTTCAAACTGCGAATACTTGCAGAGAGCCAGAGTTTGGCTCCAAAATATGGCTCAAGGATCGAATTTAGGATGTCTGGGATATTTTAAAAACTGCAGGGGGGGGTTTGGGAAAAAGTTGACCCATTGCTTTTCTCAGGAATTGGAATATTTTCGATATAAAAAGTCGTAATTTCAAACTGCGAATACATGCAGAGAGGCAGAATTTGGCTCCAAAATATGGCTCAAGTGTCGAATTTGGGATGTTTATGATATTTTGAAAACTGCAGGGTGGGCTTGGGCAAAATGTGACCCATCGCTGCTCTCAGTAATTGGCATATTTTCGGTGTAAAATTCGTAATTTTAACTGTGAATACGTGCAGAAAGACAGAATTTGGCTCCATGATATGACTCAAGCTTCGAATTTTGGATCTTTGGAATATTTTGAATACTGCTGGGAGGGTTTGGGTCAAAATGTGATCCATCGCCGCTTTCATTAACTGGCATAATATCGGTATAAAAAGTCGTAATTTTAAACTGCGAATACGTGCAGAGAGCCAGAATTTGGCTCCAAAATATGACTCAAGGGGTCGAATTTGGGATGTTTCGGATGTTTTGAAAACTGCAGGGGGGTTTGGGCTAAATTTGACTCTTCGCCGCTCTCAATAATTGCCATATTTTCGGTTTAAAAAGTCGTTTTTTCAAACTGCGAATACGTGCATAGAGTCAGAATTTGGCTCCAAAATATGGCTCACGCGTCGAATTTGGAATATTTTGAAAACTGCAGGGGGGGTTTGGGCAAAATGTGACCCATCGCGCCTCTCAGAAATTGGCATATTTTCGGTATAAAAAATTCTTAATTTCAAACTGCGAATATGTGTAAAGAGCTAGAATTTGGATCCAAAATATGGTTCAAGCGTAGAATTTAGGATGTTTTGGATATTTTGAAAACTGCAGGGGGGATTGGGCAAAATGTGACCCATCGGCGCTCTCAGTAATTGCATATTTTAGGTATAAAAATTCGTAATTTCAAACAGCGAATACGTGCAGAGAGCAAGAATTTGGCTCCAAAATATGGCTCAATCGTCAAATTTGGGATGTTTGCGATATTTTGAAAACTGCAGGGAGGGTTTGGGCAAAATGTGATCCATCGCCGCTTTCAATAATTGGCATTTTTTCTGTTTAAAAAGTCGTAATTTCAAATTGCGAATACGTGCAGAGAGAATTTGGCTCCAAAATATGGCACAAGCGTTTCATTTGGGCTGTTTTGTTTGGGATGATGTTTTTAAAACTGCAAAGAGGGTTTGTGAAGAATGTGATCCATCGCCGCTCTCTGTAATTGGCATATTTTCGGTATAAAAATTCGCAATTTCGAACTGCGAATAGGTGCAGAGAGTCAGAATCTAATCAATTATGCGTTTGCATCATTTTTATCGTATATTTAATGAATTAATACCAATAAACTGAAAATTCACAAAAACGTGGAAAACGGCAAAATTGCCTAATTCGATGATATTTTGTTTATATCACATAATGGAAAAGGGGATGATAAACGTCAAAATATTGCAAAATTCGATGATTTTTAGTACAAAACAAAATGCAAGAAACTTGCTTAAAATGCAAAATTTGCGAAATTCTGAGATATGACGGTCAAATCCCATATCGTGAGAAAACAAGAAGTGGTATCGAAATATTGGTAAAACTGAATATATTTATGTAAAATCACACTACATGAAAAACGTGAAAAAAGTCACTATTTTACCGTATATGAGGATTTTAACTTCAAATCATAGAGCGAGGTTTCGTATTAAGAAGATACAAGAAAAGACATATGACAATGTTGTTTCCAATACAAATAATAAAAATCAATGCGTTTTCATTAGAATTAACTCAAAATGTTCCTGATTTTCCGTTTATATTACCGATGGCAGATGTACACGTAAAACCGCTCTATTTCGGCTGAAACGTCGATATTTGCAATAAAAACAGAACTTCTCCCCTTTTCAATATCTTCCTCTGTATTTTAACGAGAAACAAAGAGTTGATTGAAAATGAAGTATTTAAGGTTAATTTCTAATCAATTATGTGTTTGCATCATTTTATCGTATATTTATTGAATTAATACCAACAAACTGAAATTTCACAAAAACGTGGAAAAACGGCAAAATATTGCCTAATTCGATGATATTTTGTTTATACCAAATAGAGGAAAAGGGGATGATAAACATCAAAATATTGCTAAATTCAAAGATTTTTAGTACAAGACAAAATGCAAGAAACATGCTTAAAAATGCAAAATTTGCAAAATTCTGAGATATGACGGCCAAATTACATATCGTGAGAAAACATGAAGTAGTATCGAAATATTGGTAAAAATGAATATTATTACGTAAATCACACTACATGAAAAACGTGAAAAAAGTCACTATTTTACCATATATGAGGATTTTAACTTCATATCGTAGAGCGAGGTTTCGTATTAAGAAGATCCAAGAAAAGACATATGACAATGTTGTTTCCAATACAAATGATAAAAATCAACGCGTTTTCATTAGAATTAACTAAAATGTTCCTGATTTTCCGTTTATATTACCAATGGAAGATGTACACGTAAAACCGCTCTAATCCGGCTGAAACGTCGATATATGCAATAAAAACAGAACTTCTCCCCTTTTCAATATCTTGCTCTGTATTTTAACGAGAAACAAATAGTTGATTGAAAATGAAGTATTTAAGGTTAATTTCTAATCAATTATGTGTTTGCATCATTTTTATCGTATATATAATGAATTAATAACAATAAACTGAAAATTTACAAAAACGTGGAAAAACGGCAAAATATTGCCTAATTCGATGATATTTTGTTTAAATCACATAAAGGAAAAGGGGATGATAAGCATCAAAATATTTCTGAATTCGATGCCTTTTAGTACGAAACAAAATGCAAGAAAACTTGCTTTAAATGCAATATTATGCGAAATTCTGAGATTTGAAGGCCAAATCACATATCGTAATACTATGCAGGCGATGAGTCACAATAACGTGGCTGAAGTATGTTGACCAGACCACACACTAGAAATTGAAGGGACGACGACGTTTCGGTCCGTCCTGGACCATTCTCAAGTCGATTGTGATGAGGACAGGTAGGGACAGCATTAAATAGGCAAGAGAGAGCTGAGGAGGAAAGTCAGGTGTAGGGGATAGTAGTAATGAGAACTGCAGCAGGCCTATTGGCCCATACGAGGCAGCTCCTATTATAACCACCGAAGGAGATAGTAATAGGAAAAAGAAGAGGATAGCAAGGGAGCGTAGAAGACAATGAACAGAAAAAGGGAGAAGAGAGAAAGAAAGGGAAAGAGAAAGAAAGAAATGGAAGGGGGAAAGCTTATGTTAAGTCACGTTTGTTAGAAAGATTAGAGCATTTGAGTATATACTGTGAAAGGGAAGAGTCCACACCAACAAAGCCAGGACTCAAGTTCATGTTGGGTACATTGTTAATAAGAGCCGATTCTACAAGACGGCGTCTGTGTAGAGTAGAGGCAGGAAAGATAATACTACATGAAGTAGTATCGAAATATTGGTAAAAATTAATATATATACGTAATATCAAACGACATGAAAAACGTGAAAAAAATCACTATTATACCAAATTTGAGGATTTTAACTTCGAATCATAAAGCGAGGTTTCGTATTATTTAGATCCAAGAAAAGACACATGACAATGTTGTTTCCTATACAAATGATAAAAATCAATGTGTTTTCATTTGAATTAACTAAAATGTTCCTTATTTTCCGTTTATATTACCGATAGAAGATGTACACGTAAAACCGCTCTATTCCGGCTGAAACGTCTATATATGCAATAAAAACCGAACTTCTCCCCTTATAAATATCTTACTCAGTATTTTACGAGAAACAAATAGATGATTGAAAATGAAGTATTTAAGGTTATTATCTAATTAATTATGTGTTTGCATCGTTTTTATCGAATATTTAATGAATTAATACCAGTAAACTGAAAATTCACAAAAACGTGGAAAAACGGCAAAATATTGCCTAATTCGATGACATTTTGTTTAAATCACATAAAGGAACAGAGGATGATAAACGTCATAATTTGCTAAATTCGGTGATTTCCATTACAAAACAAAATGCAAGAAACTTGCTTAAAAATGCAAAATTTGCGAAATTCTTAGATATGACGACCAAATCACATATCGTGAGAAAACATGAAGTAGTATCGAAAATTGGTAAAACGAATATATGTACGTAAAATCACACTACATGAAAAACGTGAAAAAAGTCACTATTTTACCATATTTGAGGATTTTAACTTCAAATCATAGAGCGAGGTTTCGTATTAATTTAAGAAGATCCAAGAAAAGACATATGACAATATTGTTTCCAATACAAATGATAAAAATCAAAGCGCTTTCATTAGAATTACCAAAAATGTTCCTGATTTTCTGTTTATATTACCGGTGGAAGATGTACACGTGAAACCGCTCTAATTCGGCTGAAACGTCGATATATGCAATAGAAACAGAACTTCTCCCCTTTTCAATATCTTACTCTGTATTTTAACGAGAAACAAATTTTGATTGAAAAGGAAGTATTTAAGGTTAATTTCTAATCAATTATGTGTTTGCATCATTTTATCGTTATTTATTGAATTAATACCAACAAACTGAAAATTCACAAAAACGTGGAAAAACGGCAAAATATTGCCTAATTCGATGATATTTTGTTTATACCAAATAGAGGAAAAGGGGATGATAAACATGAAAATATTGCTAAATTCGATGATTTTTAGTACAAGACAAAATGCAAGAAACATGCTTAAAAATGCAAAATTTGCAAAATTCTAAGATATGACGGCCAAATCACATATCGTGAGAAAACATGAAGTAGTATCGAAATATTGGTAAAAATGAATATTATTACGTAAATCACACTAAATGAAAAACGTGAAAAAAGTCACTATTTTACCATATATGAGGATTTTAACTTCATATCATAGAGCGAGGTTTCGTATTAAGAAGATCGAAGAAAAGACATATGACAATGTTGTTTCCAATACAAATGATAAAAATCAACGCGTTTTCATTAGAATTAACTAAAATGTTCGTTATTTTCCGTTTATATAACCGATGGAAGATGTACACGTAAAACCGCTCTAATTCAGCTGAAACGTCGATATATGCCATAAAAACAGAACTTCTCCCCTTTTTGAATATCTTATTCTGTATTTTAACGAGAAACAAATAGTTGATTGAAAATGAGGTTTTTAAGGTTAATTTTTCATCAATTATGTGTTTACATCATTTTTATCGTATATATAAAGAATTAATAACAATAAACCGAAAATTCACAAAAACGTGGGAAAACGGCCAAATATTGCCTAATTCGGTGATATTTTGTCTAAATCACATAAAGGAAAAGGGGATGATAAATGTCATAATATTGCTAAATTCGACGATTTTTAGTACAAAACAAAATGCAAGAAACTTGCTTATAAATGCAAAATTTGCGAAATTCTGAGATATGACGGCCAAATCACATATCGGGAGAAGACATGAAGTAGTATCAAAATATTAGTAAAAATTAATATATTTACGTAAAATCACACTACATGAAAAACGTGAAAAAAGTCACTATTTTACCATATTTGAGGATTTTAACTTCAAATCATAGAGCGAGGTTTCATATTAAGAAGATCCAAGAAAAGACATATGACAATGTTGCTTCCAAAACAAATGATAAAAATCAATGAGTTTTCATTAGAATTAATTAAAATGTTCCCGATTTTCCGTTTATATTACCGATGGAAGATGTACACGTAAAACCGCTCTAATCCGGCTGAAACGTCGATATATGCAATAAAAACAGAACTTCTCCCCTTTTAAATATCTTACTCTGTATTTTAACGAGAAACAAATACTTGATTGAAAAGGAAGTATTTAAGGTTAATTTCTAATGAATTATGTGTTTGCATCATTTTATCGTATTTTTAATGAATTAATAACAATAAACTGAAAATTCACATAAACGTGGAAAAACGGCAAAATATTGCCTAATTCGATGATATTTTGTTTAAATCACATAAAGAAAAAGGGGATGATTAACGTCAAAATATTGCTAAATTCGACGATTTTTAGTACGAAACAAAATGCAAGAAAACTTGCTTAAAATGCAATATTATGCGAAATTCTGAGATTTGAAGGCCAAATCATATATCGTGATACAACATGAAATAGTATCGAAATATTGGTAAAAATTAATATATATACGTATTATCAAACTATATGAAAAACGTGAAAAATATCACTATTATACCAAATTTGAGGATTTTAACTTCGAATCATAAAGCGAGGTTTCGTATTATTTAGATCCAAGAAAAGATATATGACAATATTGTTTCCAATACAAATGATAAAAACCAATATGTTTTCATTAGAATTAACTAAAATGTTCCTGATTTTCCGTTTATATTACCGATGGAAGATGTACATGTAAAACCGCACTAATTCGGCTGAAACGTCGATATATGCAATAAAAACAGAACTTCACCCCTTTTCAATATCTTACTCTGTATTTTAACGCGAAACAAATAGTTGATTGAAAATGAAGTATTTAAGGTTAATTTCTAATCAATTATGTGTTTGCATCATTTTTACCGTATATTTAATGAATTAATAACAATAAACTGAAAATTTACAAAAACGTAGAAAAACAACAAAATATTGCATAATTCGATGATAATTTGTTTAAATCACATAAAGGAAAAGGGGATGGTAAACGTCATAATATTGCTAAATTCGATGATTTTTAGTACAAAACAAAATGCAAGAAACTTGCTTAAAAATGCAAAATTTGCGAAATTCTGAGATATGACTGCCAAGTCACATATCGTGAGAAAACATGAAGTAGTATCGAAGTATTGGTTAAAATTAATGTATTTACGTAAAATCACACTACACGAAAAACGTGAAAAAGTCACTATTTTACCATATTTGAGGATTTTAACTTCAAATCAAAGAGCTAGGTTTCGTATTAAGAAGATCCAAGAAAAGACATATGACAATGTTGTTTCCAATACAAATGATAAAAATCAATGCGTTTTCATTAGAATTAACTAAAATGTTACTGATTTTCTGTTTATATTACCGATGGAAGATGTACACGTAAAACCGCTCTAATTCGGCTGAAACGTCGATATATGCAATAAAAACAGAACTTCTCCCCTTTTTCAGTATCTTACTCTGTATTTTAAAGAGAAACAAATAGTTGATTGAAAATGAAGTATTTAAGGTTAATTTCTAATCAATAATGTGTTTACATCATTTTTATCGTATATTTAATGAATTAATAACAATAAACTGAAAATTCAACAAAACGTGGAAAAACAGCAAAATATTGCCTAATTCGATGATAATTTGCTTAAATCACATAAAGGAAAAGGGGATGATAAACGTCATAATATTGCTAAATTCGATGATTTTTAGTACAAAACAAAATGCAAGAAACTTGCTTAAAAATGCAAAATTTGCGAAATTCTGAGATATGACGGCCAAATCACATATCGGGAGAAGACATGAAGTAGTATCAAAATATTGGTAAAAATGAATATATTTACGTAAAATCACACTACACGAAAAACGTGAAAAAAGTCACTATTTTACCATATGAGGATTTTAACTTCAAATCATAGAGCGAGGTTTCATATGAAGAAGATCCAAGAAAAGACATATGACAATGTTGTTTCCAAAACAAATGATAAAAATCAATGCGTTTTCATTAGAATTAATTAAAATGTTCCTGATTTTCCGTTTATATTACCGATGGAAGATGTACACGTAAAACTGCTCTAATCCGGCTGAAACGTCGATATATGCAATAAAAACAGAACTTCTCCCTTTTTAAATATTTTACTCTGTATTTTAACGAGTAACAAATACTTGATTGAAAAGGAAGTATTTAAGGTTAATTTCTAATCAATTATGTGTTTGCATCATTTTATCGAATATTTAATGAATTAATAACAATAAACTGAAAATTCACAAAAACGTGGAAAAACGGCAAAATATTGCCTAATTCGATGATATTTTGCTTAAATCACATAAAGAAAAAGGAGATGATAAACGTCAAAATATTGCTAAATTCGACGATTTTTAGTACGAAACAAAATGCAAGAAAACTTGCTTGAAATGCAATATTATGCGAAATTCTGATATTTGAAGGCCAAATCATATATCGTGATACAACATGAAATAGTATCGAAATATTGGTAAAAATGAATATATATACGTAATATCAAACTACATGAAAAACGTGAAAAATATCACTATTATACCAAATTTGAGGATTTTAACTTCGAATCATGAAGCGAGGTTTCGTATTATTTAGATCCAAGAAAAGACATATGACAATGTTGTTTCCAATACAAATGATGAAAACCAATATGTTTTCATTAGAATTAACTAAAATGTTCCTGATTTTCCGTTTATATTACCGATGGAAAATGTACACGTAAAACCGCTTTAATTCGGCTGAAACGTCGATATATGCAATAAAAACAGAACTTCTCCCCTTTTCAATATCTTACTCTGTATTTTAACGCGAAACAAATAGTTGATTGAAAATGAAGTATTTAAGGTTAATTTCTAATCAGTTATGTGTTTACATCATTTTTATCGTATATTTAATAAAATAATAACAATAAACTGAAAATTCACAAAAACGTTGGAAAACGGCAAAATATTGCCTAATTCGATGATATTTTGTTTAAATCACATAAAGGAAAAGGGGATGATAAGTATCAAAATATTTCTGAATTCGATGCCTTTTAGTACGAAACAAAATACAAGAAACTTGCTTAAAAATGCAAAATTTGCGAAATTCTGAGATATGACTGCCAAATCATATATCGTGAGAAGACATGAAGTAGTATCAAAAGCCTCTGCATCACTCTCTTAAGCCTCTGCATTACTCTCGTAAGCCTCTGAATCACTCTCTTGAGCCTCTGCATCTCTCTCTTGAACTCCTGCATCCCTCTCATGAGCCTTTGCATCCCTCTCTTGAGCCTTTGCATCACTCTCTTAAGCCTCTGCATCCCTCTCTTGAGCCCCTGCATCCCTCTCTTGAGCCTCTGCATCCCTCTCTTGAGCCTCTGCATCCCTCTCTCAAACCTCTGCATCACTCTCTTACGCCGCTGAATCACTCTCTTGAGCCTGTGCATCACTCTCTTGAGCACCTGCATCCCTCTCTACAGCCTCTGCATCACTCTTTTGAGTCTATGCATCATCCTCTTAAGCCTCTGCATCACTCTCTTGAGCCTCTGCACCCCTCTCCTTAGCCTCTACCTCACTCTCTTAAGCCTCTGCAACTCTCTCTTCAGCTTCTGTATCACTCTCTTAAGCTTCTGAATCCTTCTCTTGAGGCCTCTGCATAACTCTCTCGAGCCTCTGCATCACTCTCTTTATCCTCTGCATCACTCTCGTAAGCCTCTCAATCACTCTCTTGAGCCTCTGCATCCCTCTCTTGAGCCTCTGCATCCCTCTCTTAGGCCTATGCATCATTCTCTTAAGCCTCTGCATCACTTTCTAGAGCCTCTGCATCACTCTCTTCAGCCTCTGCATCACTCTCTTAAGCTTCTGCTTCCCTCTCTTGATCCTCTGCATCACTCTCTTGAGTGATGCAGAGGTCTTTTCTGGGATCTAAGTAATACATCTAGGAGATGTATCTCTGGGATCTAAGAGGTCTTTTGATGTCTTTTCTGGGATCTAAGTAATACAAAACCTCGCCTTATAATTTGAAATTAAAATCCTCAAATTTGGTAATATAGTGACTTTTTCACGTTTTTCATGTGGTGTGATTTTACGTAAATATATTCGATTTTACCAATATTTCGATACTACTTCATGTTTTCTCACGATATGTGATATCGTGAGAAATAGTGAATAATAGTATAATAGTGACTTTTTCACGTTTTTCATGTAGTTTGATATTACGTATATATATTCATTTTTACCAATATCACAATATTTTGACGTTTATCATCCCCTTTTCCTTTACGTGATTTAAACAAAATATCATCGAATTAGGCAATATTTTGCCATTTTTCCACGTTTTGGTGAATTTTCAGTTTATTAGTGTTAATTTATTATATATACGATAAAAAAGATGCAAACACATAATTGACTAGATAATAAACTTAAAAACTTCATTTTCAATCATCTATTTGTTTCTCGTTAAAATACTGAGTAAGATATTGAAAAGGGGAGAAGTTCGGTTTTATTGCATATATCGACGTTTCAGCCGGAATAGAGCGGTTTTACGTGTACATCTTCCATCTGTAATATAAACAGAAAATCAGGAACATTTTAGTTAATTATAATGAAAAAAGCACTGATTTTTATCATTTGTATCCGTAACAACATTGTCATATATCTTTTCTTGGATCTTCTTAGTATGAAACCTCGCTCTATGATTTGAAGTTAAAATCCTCAAATATGGTAAAATATTGACTTTTTTCACGTTTTTCATGTAGTGTGATTTTACGTAAATATATCCGCTTTTACCCAATATTTCGATACTACTTCTTGTTTTCTCACGATATGTGATTTGGCCGTCATATCTCAGAATTTCGCAAATTTTGCATTTTTAAGCAAGTTTCTTGCATTTTGTTTTGTACTAAAAAATCACTCGAATAAAAAATTTTTGCCGTTTTTTTTTTTTTTGTTTTTGTTTTTTATATAATTAGCAATACTTTGATTAGAAATTCCTTAAATACTTCATTTGCAATCAACTATTTGTTTCTCGTTAAAATACAGAGTAAGATATTGAAAAGGGGAAAAGTTTCTGTTTTTATTGCATATATCGACGTTTCAGCCGGATTAGAGCGGTTTTACGTGTACTTCTTCCATCGGTAATATAAACGGAAATTCAGGAACATTTTAGTTATCTCTAATGAAAACACATTGATTTTTATCATTTGTATCGGAAACAACATTGTCATATGTCTTTTCTTTGATCTAAATAATACGAAACCTCGCTTAATGATTCGAAGTTTTAAAATCCTCAAATTTGGTATAATAGTGACTTTTTCACGTTTTCATGTAGTTTGATTTTACGTATATATATTCATTTTACCAATATTTCGATACTATTCATGTAGTATCACGATATGTGATTTGGCCTTCAAATCTCAGAATTTCGCATAATATTGCATTTTTTAGCAAGTTTTCTTGCATTTTGTTTTGTACTAAAAATCATCGAATTAAGCAATATTTTGACGTTTATCATTCCACTTTTACTTTATGTGATTTAAACAAAATATCATCGAATTAGGCAATATTTTGACGTTTTTCCACGTTTAGTGAATTTTCAGTTTATTGTTATTAATTTATTATATATACGATAAAAATGATGCAAACACAAAATTGGATAGAAATTAACCTTAAATACTTCATTTTCAATCAACTATTAGTTTCTCGTTAAAATACTGTGTAAGATATTGAAAGGGGAGGGGTTCTGTTTTTATTGCATATATCGACGTTTCAGGCGGATTAGAGCGGTTTTACGTGTACATCTTCCATTGGTAATATAAACGGAAAATCAGGAACATTTAAGTTAATTCTAATGAAAACACATCGATTTTTATCATTTGTATTGGAAACAACATTTTAATATGTCTTTTCTAGGATCTAAATAATACGAAACCTCGATTTATAATTTGAAGTTAAAATCCTCAAATTTGGTAATATAGTGACTTTTTCACGTATTTCATGTAGTGTGTTTTTATGTAAATATATTCGTTTATATTTCGATACTACTTCATGTTTTTTCACGATATGTGATTTGGCCTTCAAATCTCAGTATTTCGCATAATATTGCATTTTAAAGCACGTTTTCTTGCATTTTGTTTTGTACTAAAAATCATCGAATTTAACAATATTTTGACGTTTATCATCCCCATTTTCCTTTATGTGATTTAAACAAAATATCATCGTATTAGGCAATATTTTGCCGTTTTTCTACGTTTTTGTAAATTTTCAGTTTATTGTTATTAATTCATTATATATACGATAAAATTGATGCAAACACATAATTGGTTAGAAATTAACCATAATTACTTCATTTTCAAGCAACTATTTGTTTCTCGTTAAGATACTGTGTAAGATATTTAAAAGGGGAGAAGTTCTGTTTTTATTGCATATATCGACGTTTCAGCCGGATTAGAGCGGTTTTACATGTACATCTTCCATTGGTAATATAAACATAAAATCAGGAACATTTTAGTAAATTCTAATGAAAACACATTGATTTTTATCATTTGTATTGGAAACAACATTTTAATGTCTAATCTAGGATCTAAGTAATACGGAACCTCGACTTATAATTTGAAGTTAAAATCCTCACATTTGGTAATATAGTGACTTTTTTCACGTTTTTCATGTAGTGTGAAATTACGTAAATATATTCATTTTTACCAATACTTCGATACTATTTCATGTAGTATCACGATATGTGATTTGGCCTTCAAATCTCAGAATTTCGCATAATATTGCATTTTAAGCAAGTTTTCTTGCATTTTGTTTCGTACTAAAAATCATCGATTTTAGCAATATTTTGACGTTTATCATCCCCTTTTCCTTTGTGTGATATAAACAAAATATCATCGAATTAGGCAATATTTTGCCGTTTTTCCACGTTTTTGTGAATTTTCAGTTTATTGGTATTAATTCAATAAATATACGATTAAAATGATGCAAACACATAATTGATTAGAAATTAACCTTAAATACTTCATTTGCAATCAACTATTTGTTTCTCGTTAAAATACAGAGTAAGATATTGAAAAGGGGAAAAGTTCTGTTTTTATTGCATATATCGACGTTTCAGCCGGATTAGAGCGGTTTTACGTGTACTTCTTCCATCGGTAATATAAACGGAAATTCAGGAACATTTTAGTTATCTCTAATGAAAACACATTGATTTTTATCATTTGTATCGGAAACAACATTGTCATATGTCTTTTCTTTGATCTAAATAATACGAAACCTCGCTTAATGATTCGAAGTTTAAATCCTCAAATTTGGTATAATAGTGACTTTTTTCACGTTTTTCATGTAGTTTGATTTTACGTATATATATTCATTTTTACCAATATTTCGATACTATTTCATGTAGTATCACGATATGTGATTTGGCCTTCAAATCTCAGAATTTCGCATAATATTGCATTTTTTAGCAAGTTTTCTTGCATTTTGTTTTGTACTAAAAATCATCGAATTAAGCATATTTTGACGTTTATCATTCCACTTTTACTTTATGTGATTTAAACAAAATATCATCGAATTAGGCAATATTTTGACGTTTTTCCACGTTTAGTGAATTTTCAGTTTATTGTTATTAATTTATTATATATACGATAAAAATGATGCAAACACAAAATTGGATAGAAATTAACCTTAAATACTTCATTTTCAATCAACTATTAGTTTCTCGTTAAAATACTGTGTAAGATATTGAAAGGGGAGGGGTTCTGTTTTTATTGCATATATCGACGTTTCAGGCGGATTAGAGCGGTTTTACGTGTACATCTTCCATTGGTAATATAAACGGAAAATCAGGAACATTTAAGTTAATTCTAATGAAAACACATCGATTTTTATCATTTGTATTGGAAACAACATTTTAATATGTCTTTTCTAGGATCTAAATAATACGAAACCTCGATTTATAATTTGAAGTTAAAATCCTCAAATTTGGTAATATAGTGACTTTTTTCACGTATTTCATGTAGTGTGTTTTTATGTAAATATATTCGTTTATATTTCGATACTACTTCATGTTTTTTCACGATATGTGATTTGGCTTCAAATCTCAGTATTTCGCATAATATTGCATTTTAAAGCACGTTTTCTTGCATTTTGTTTTGTACTAAAAATCATCGAATTTAACAATATTTTGACGTTTATCATCCCCATTTTCCTTTATGTGATTTAAACAAAATATCATCGTATTAGGCAATATTTTGCCGTTTTTCTACGTTTTTGTAAATTTTCAGTTTATTGTTATTAATTCATTATATATACGATAAAATTGATGCAAACACATAATTGGTTAGAAATTAACCATAATTACTTCATTTTCAAGCAACTATTTTTCTCGTTAAGATACTGTGTAAGATATTTAAAAGGGAAGAAGTTCTGTTTTTATTGCATATATCGACGTTTCAGCCGGATTAGAGCGGTTTTACATGTACATCTTCCATTGGTAATATAAACATAAAATCAGGAACATTTTAGTAAATTCTAATTTTTCATTAGAATCACATTTTGATTTTTATCATTTGTATTGGAAACAACATTTTAATATGTCTAATCTAGGATCTAAGTAATATGGAACCTCGACTTATAATTTGAAGTTAAAATCCTCACATTTGGTAATATAGTGACTTTTTTCACGTTTTTCATGTAGTGTGAAATTACGTAAATATATTCATTTTTACCAATACTTCGATACTATTTCATGTAGTATCACGATATGTGATTTGGCCTTCAAATCTCAGAATTTCGCATAATATTGCATTTTAAGCAAGTTTTCTTGCATTTTGTTTCGTACTAAAAATCATCGATTTTAGCAATATTTTGACGTTTATCATCCCCTTTTCCTTTGTGTGATATAAACAAAATATCATCGAATTAGGCAATATTTTGCCGTTTTTCCACGTTTTTGTGAATTTTCAGTTTATTGGTATTAATTCAATAAATATACGATTAAAATGATGCAAACACATAATTGATTAGAAATTAACCTTAAAACTTCATTTGCAATCAACTATTTGTTTCTCGTTAAAATACAGAGTAAGATATTGAAAAGGGGAAAAGTTCTGTTTTTATTGCATATATCGACGTTTCAGCCGGATTAGAGCGGTTTTACGTGTACTTCTTCCATCGGTAATATAAACGGAAATTCAGGAACATTTTAGTTATCTCTAATGAAAACACATTGATTTTTATCATTTGTATCGGAAACAACATTGTCATATGTCTTTTCTTTGATCTAAATAATACGAAACCTCGCTTAATGATTCGAAGTTTAAATCCTCAAATTTGGTATAATAGTGACTTTTTTCACGTTTTTCATGTAGTTTGATTTTACGTATATGTATTCATTTTTACCAATATTTCGATACTATTTCATGTAGTATCACGATATGTGATTTGGCCTTCAAATCTCAGAATTTCGCATATTATTGCATTTTTTAGCAAGTTTTCTTGCATTTTGTTTTGTACTAAAAATCATCGAATTAAGCAATATTTTGACGTTTATCATTCCACTTTTACTTTATGTGATTTAAACAAAATATCATCGAATTAGGCAATATTTTGACGTTTTTCCACGTTTAGTGAATTTTCAGTTTATTGTTATTAATTTATTATATATACGATAAAAATGATGCAAACACAAAATTGGATAGAAATTAACCTTAAATACTTCATTTTCAATCAACTATTAGTTTCTCGTTAAAATACTGTGTAAGATATTGAAAGGGGAGGGGTTCTGTTTTATTGCATATATCGACGTTTCAGGCGGATTAGAGCGGTTTTACGTGTACATCTTCCATTGGTAATATAAACGGAAAATCAGGAACATTTAAGTTAATTCTAATGAAAACACATCGATTTTTATCATTTGTATTGGAAACAACATTTTAATATGTCTTTTCTAGGATCTAAATAATACGAAACCTCGATTTATAATTTGAAGTTAAAATCCTCAAATTTGGTAATATAGTGACTTTTTTCACGTATTTCATGTAGTGTGTTTTTATGTAAATATATTCGTTTATATTTCGATACTACTTCATGTTTTTTCACGATATGTGATTTGGCCTTCAAATCTCAGTATTTCGCATAATATTGCATTTTAAAGCACGTTTTCTTGCATTTTGTTTTGTACTAAAAATCATCGAATTTAACAATATTTTGACGTTTATCATCCCCTTTTCCTTTATGTGATTTAAACAAAATATCATCGTATTAGGCAATATTTTGCCGTTTTTCTACGTTTTTGTAAATTTTCAGTTTATTGTTATTAATTCATTATATATACGATAAAATTGATGCAAACACATAATTGGTTAGAAATTAACATAATTACTTCATTTTCAAGCAACTATTTGTTTCTCGTTAAGATACTGTGTAAGATATTTAAAAGGGGAGAAGTTCTGTTTTTTATTGCATATATCGACGTTTCAGCCGGATTAGAGCGGTTTTACATGTACATCTTCCATTGGTAATATAAACATAAAATCAGGAACATTTTAGTAAATTCTAATGAAAACACATTGATTTTTATCATTTGTATTGGAAACAACATTTAATATGTCTAATCTAGGATCTAAGTAATATGGAACCTCGACTTATAATTTGAAGTTAAAATCCTCACATTTGGTAATATAGTGACTTTTTTCACGTTTTTCATGTAGTGTGAAATTACGTAAATATATTCATTTTTACCAATATTTCGATACTATTTCATGTAGTATCACGATATGTGATTTGGCCTTCAAATCTCAGAATTTCGCATAATATTGCATTTTAAGCAAGTTTTCTTGCATTTTGTTTCGTACTAAAAATCATCGAATTTAGCAATATTTTGACGTTTATCATCCCCTTTTCCTCTATGTAATTTAAACAAAATATAATCGAATTAGGCAATATTTTGCCGTTTTTCCACGTTTTTGTGAATTTTCAGTTTATTGGTAATAATTAATTAAATATACGATAAAAATGATACAAACACATAATTGATTAGAAATTAACCTTAAATACGTCATTTTCAATCAACTATTTGTTTCTCGTTAAAATACAGAGTAAGATAATGAAAAGGGGAGAAGTTCTGTTTTTATTGCATATATCGAGGTTTCACCCGGATTAGAGCGGTTTTGCGTGTACATCTTCCATCGGTAATATAAACGGAAAATCAGGAACATTTTAGTTAATTCTAATGAAAAAGCACTGATTTTTCAGTGCACATAATTGATTAGTTAATAATTGATTAGATTATTACACATATTGGATTACACATAATTGATTAGATAATAACCTTAAATACTTCATTTTCAATCATCTATTTGTTTCTCGTTAAAATACTGAGTAAGATATTGAAAAGGTTAGAAGTTCGGTTTTTATTGCATATATCGACGTTTCAGCCGGAATAGAGCGGTTTTACGTGTACATCTTAAATCGGTAATATAAACGGAAAATCAGGAACATTTAGTTAATTCCAATGAAAACACATTGACTTTTATCATTTGTATTGGAAACAACATTGTCATATGTCTTTTCTTGGATCTTCTTAATACAAACCTCGCTCAATGATTCGAAGTTAAAATCCTCAAATTTGGTATAATAGTGACTTTTTTCACGTTTTTCATGTAGTTTGATGTTACGTAAATATGTTTATTTTTACCAATACTTCGATACTATTTCATGTAGTATCACGATATGTGATTTGGCCTTCAAATCTCAGAATTTCGCATAATATTGCATTTTAAGCAAGTTTTCTTGCATTTTGTTTCGTACTAAAAATCATCGAATTTAGCAATATTTTGACGTTTATCATCCCCTTTTCCTTTATGTGATATAAACAAAATATCATCGAGTTAGGCAATATTTTGCCGTTTTTCCACGTTTTTGTGAATTTTCAGTTTATTGGTATTAATTCAATAAATATACGATTAAAATGATGCAAGCACATAATTGATTAGAAATTAACCTTAAATACTTCAATTGCAAACAACTATTTGTTTCTCGTTAAAATACAGAGTAAGATATTAAAAAGGAGAGAAGTTCTGTTCTTATTACATATATCGACGTTTCAGCCAGATTAGAGCGGTTTTACGTGAACATCTTCCATAGGTAATATAAACGGAAAATCAGGAACATTTTAGTTAATTCTAATGAAAACGCATTGATTTTTATCATTTGTAATGGAAACAACATTGTCATATGTCTTTTCTTGGATCTTCTTAATACGAAACCTCGCTCTGTGATTTGAAGTTAAAATCCTCAAATATGGTATAATAGTGACTTTTTTCACGTTTTTCATGTAGTTTGATATTACGTATATATATTAATTTTTACCAATATTTCGATACTATTTCATGTAGTATCACGATTTGTGATTTGGCCTTCAAATCTCAGAATTTCGCATAATATTGCATTTTAAGCAAGTTTTCTTGCATTTTGTTTCGTACTAAAAATCATCGAATTTAGCAATATTTTGACGTTTATCATCCCCTTTTCGTTTATGTGATTTAAACAAAGTATAATCGAATTAGGCAATATTTTGCCGTTTTTCC
>NC_091152.1:24172042-24227042 GCF_040958095.1 Procambarus clarkii
TATTGCTAAATTCGATGATTTTTAGTACGAAACAAAATGCAAGAAACTTGCTTAAAAATGCAAAATTTGCAAAATTCTGTAATATGACGGCCAAATCACATATCGTGAGAAAACATGATGTAATATCGAAATATTGATAAAAATGAATATATTTACGGAAAATCACACTACGTGGAAAACGTGAAAAAAGTCACTATTTTACCATATATGAGGATTTTATCTTCAAATCACAGAGCGAGGTTTCGTATTAAGAAGATCCAAGAAAAGACATATGACAATGTTGTTTCCAATAAAAAATGAAAATCAATGCGTTTTCTTTAGAATTAACTAAAATGTTCCTGATTTTCCGTTTATATTACCGATGGAAGATGTTCACGTAAAACCGCTCTAATCTGGCTGAAACGTCGATATATGTAATAAGAACAGAACTTCTCTCCTTTTCAATATCTTACTCTGTATTTTAACGAGAAACAAATAGTTGTTTGCAAATGAAGTATTTAAGGTTAATTTCTAATCAATTATGTGTTTGCATCATTTTAATCGTATATTTATTGAATTAATACCAATAAACTGAAAATTCACAAAATCGTGGAAAAACGGCAAAATATTGCCTAACTCGATGATATTTTGTTTATATCACATAAAGGAAAAGGGGATGATAAACGTCAAAATATTGCTAAATTCGATGATTTTTAGTACGAAACAAAATGCAAGAAAACTTGCTTAAAATGCAATATTATGCGAAATTCTGAGATTTGAAGGCCAAATCACATATCGTGATACTAAGTGATATAGTATCGAAATATTGGTAAAAATGAATATATATACGTAAAATCAAATTACATGAAAAACGTGAAAAAAGTCACTATTATACCAAATTTGAGGATTTAAACTTCGAATCATTAAGCAAGGTTTCGTATTAAGAAGATCCAAGAAAAGACATATGACAATGTTGTTTCCGATACAAATGATAAAAATCAATGTGTTTTCATTAGAGATAACTAAAATGTTCCTGAATTTCCGTTTATATTACCGATGGAAGATGTACACGCAAAACCGCTCTAATCCGGTGAACCTCGATATATGCAATAAAAACAGAACTTCTCCCTTTCATTATCTTACTCTGTATTTTAACGAGAAACAAATAGTTGATTGAAAATGAGTATTTAGGTGAATTTCTAATCAATTATGTGTTTGTATCATTTTTATCGTTTATTTTAATAATTATAACAATAAACTGAAAATTCACAAAACGTGGAAAAACGGCAAAATATTGCCTAATTCGATGATATCTTTGTTTAAATCACATAGAGGAAAAAGGGGATGAAAACGTCAAAATATTGCTAAATTCGATGATTTTTATTACGAAACAAATGCAAGAAAACTTGCTTAAAATGCAATATTATGCGAAATTCTGAGATTGAAGGCCAAATCACAATCGTGATACTACATAAAATAGTATCGAAATATGGTAAAAATGAATATATAACATATACGTAAATCAAACTACATGAAAAATGTGAAAAAAGTAACTATTATACCAACTTGAGGATTTAAACTTCGAATCATTAAGCGAGGTTTCGTATTATTTAGATCAAAGAAAAGACATATGACAATGCTGTTTCCGATACATATGATAAAACTCAATGTGTTTTCATTAGAGATAACTAAAATGTTCCTGAATTTCCGTTTATATTACCGATGGAAGAAGTACACGTAAAACCGCTCTAATCCGGCTGAAACGTCGATATAATAAGAACAGAACTTCTCTCCTTTTCAATATCTTACTCTGTATTTTAACGAGAAACAAATAGTTGCTTGCAAATGAAGTATTTAAGGTTAATTTCTAATCAATTATGTGTTTGCATCATTTTAATCGTATATTTATTGAATTAATACCAATAAACTGAAAATTCACAAAATCGTGGAAAAACGGCAAAATATTGCCTAACTCGATGATATTTTGTTTATATCACATAAAGGAAAAGGGGATGATAAACGTCAAAATATTGCTCAATTCGATGATTTTTAGTACGAAACAAAATGCAAGAAAACTTGCTTAAAATGCAATATTATGCGAAATTCTGAGATTTGAAGGCCAAATCACATATCGTGATACTACATGAAATAGTATCGAAATATTGGTAAAAATGAATATATATACGTAAATCAAATTACATGAAAAACGTGAAAAAAGTCACTATTATACCAAATTTGAGGATTTAAACTTCGAATCATTAAGCGAGGTTTCGTATTAAGAAGATCCAAGAAAAGACATATGACAATGTTGTTTCCGATACAAATGATAAAAATCAATGTGTTTTCATTAGAGATAACTAAAATGTTCCTGAATTTCCGTTTATATTACCGATGGAAGATGTACACGCAAAACCGCTCTAATCCGGGTGAAACCTCGATATATGCAATAAAAACAGAACTTCTCCCCTTTTCATTATCTTACTCTGTATTTTAACGAGAAACAAATAGTTGATTGAAAATGACGTATTTAAGGTTAATTTCTAATCAATTATGTGTTTGTATCATTTTTATCGTATATTTAATTAATTATGACCAATAAACTGAAAATTCATAAAAACGTGGAAAAACGGCAAAATATTGCCTAATTCGATGATATTTTGTTTAAATCACATAGAGGAAAAGGGGATGATAAACGTCAAAATATTGCTAAATTCGATGATTTTTATTACGAAACAAAATGCAAGAAAACTTGCTTAAAATGCAATATTATGCGAAATTCTGAGATTTGAAGGCCAAATCACATATCGTGATACTACATAAAATAGTATCGAAATATTGGTAAAAATGAATATATACGTAAAATCAAACTACATGAAAAATGTGAAAAAAGTCACTATTATACCAAATTTGAGGATTTAAACTTCGAATCATTAAGCGAGGTTTCGTATTATTTAGATCAAAGAAAAGACATATGACAATGTTGTTTCCGATACATATGATAAAAATCAATGTGTTTTCATTAGAGATAACTAAAATGTTCCTGAATTTCCGTTTATATTACCGATGGAAGAAGTACACGTAAAACCGCTCTAATCCGGCTGAAACGTCGATATATGTAATAAGAACAGAACTTCTCTCCTTTTCAATATCTTACTCTGTATTTTAACGAGAAACAAATAGTTGATTGCAAATGAAGTATTTAAGGTTAATTTCTAATCAAATATGTGTTTGCATCATTTTTATCGTATATTTAATGAATTAATAACAATAAACTGAAAATTCACAAAAACGTGGAAAAACGGCAAAATATTGCCTAATTCGATTACTTTGTTTAAATCACATAAACGAAAAGGGGATGATAAACGTCAAAATATTGCTAAATTCGATGATTTTTAGTACGAAACAAAATGCAAGAAAACTTGCTTAAAATGCAATATTATGCGAAATTCTGAGATTTGAAGGCCAAATCACAAATCGTGATACTACATGAAATAGTATCGAAATATTGGTAAAAATTAATATATATACATAATATCAAACTACATGAAAAACGTGAAAAATGTCACTATTATACCATATTTGAGGATTTTAACTTCAAATCACAGAGCGAGGTTTCGTATTAAGAAGATCCAAGAAAAGACATATGACAATGTTGTTTCCATTACAAATGATAAAAATCAATGCGTTTTCATTAGAATTAACTAAAATGTTCCTGATTTTCCTTTTATATTACCGATGGAAGATGTTCACGTAAAACCGCTCTAATCTGGCTGAAACGTCGATATATGTAATAAGAACAGAACTTCTCTCCTTTTAAATATCTTACTCTGTATTTTAACGAGAAACAAATAGTTGTTTGCAAATGAAGTATTTAAGGTTAATTTCTAATCAATTATGTGTTTGCATCATTTTAATCGTATATTTATTGAATTAATACCAATAAACTGAAAATTCAAAAAATCGTGGAAAAACGGCAAAATATTGCCTAACTCGATGATATTTTGTTTATATCACATAAAGGAAAAGGGGATGATAAACGTCAAAATATTGCTAAATTCGATGATTTTTAGTACGAATCAAAATGCAAGAAAACTTGCTTAAAATGCAATATTATGCGAAATTCTGAGATTTGAAGGCCAAATCACATATCGTGATACTATATGAAATAGTATCGAAATATTGGTAAAAATGAATATATATACGTAATATCAAATTACATGAAAAACGTGAAAAAAGTCACTATTATACCAAATTTAAGGATTTAAACTTCGAATCAAGCGAGGTTTCGTATTAAGAAGATCCAAGAAAAAACATATGACAATGTTGTTTCCGATACAAATGATAAAAATCAATGTGTTTTCATTAGAGATAACTAAAATGTTCCTGAATTTCCGTTTTTATTACCGATGGAAGATGTACACGCAAAACCGCTCTAATCCGGGTGAAACCTCGATATATGCAATAAAAACAGAACTTCTCCCCTTTTCATTATCTTACTCTGTATTTTAACGATAAACAAATAGTTGATTGAAAATGACGTATTTAAGGTTAATTTCTAATCAATTATGTGTTTGTATCATTTTTATCGTATATTTAATTAATTATGACCAATAAACTGAAAATTCAAAAAACGTGGAAAAACGGCAAAATATTGCCTAATTCGATGATATTTTGTTTAAATCACATAGAGGAAAAGGGGATGATAAACGTCAAAATATGCTAAATTCGATGATTTTTATTACGAAACAAAATGCAAGAAAACTTGCTTAAAATGCAATATTATGCGAAATTCTGAGATTTGAAGGCCAAATCACATATCGTGATACTACATAAAATAGTATCGAAATATTGGTAAAAATGAATATATATACGTAAAATCAAACTACATGAAAAATGTGAAAAAAGTCACTATTATACCAAATTTGAGGATTTAAACTTCGAATCATTAAGCGAGGTTTCGTATTATTTAGATCAAAGAAAAGACATATGACAATGTTGTTTCCGATACAAATGATAAAAATCAATGTGTTTTCATTAGAGATAACTAAAATGTTCCTGAATTTCCGTTTATATTACCGATGGAAGAAGTACACGTAAAACCGCTCTAATCCGGCTGAAACGTCGATATATGTAATAAGAACAGAACCTCTCTCCTTTTCAATATCTTACTCTGTATTTTAACGAGAAACAAATAGTTGATTGCAAATGAAGTATTTAAGGTTAATTTCTAATCAATATGTGTTTGCATCATTTTTATCGTATATTTAATGAATTAATAACAATAAACTGAAAATTCACAAAAACGTGGAAAAACGGCAAAATGTTACCTAATTCGATTATATTTTGTTTAAATCACATAAACGAAAAGGGAATGATAAAAGTCTAAATATTGCTAAATTAGATGATTTTTAGTACGAAACAAAATGCAAGAAAACTTGCTTAAAATACAATATTATTCGAAATTCTGAGATTTGAAGGACAAATCACAAATCGTGATACTACATGAAATAGTATGGAAATATTGGTAAAAATTTATATATATACGTAATATCAAACTACATGAAAAACGTGAAAAAAGTCACTATTATACCATATTTGAGGATTTTAACTTCGAATCACAGAGTGAGGTTTCGTATTATTTAGATCAAAGAAAAGACATATGACAATGTTGTTTCCGATACAAATGATAAAAATCAATGTGTTTTCATTAGAGATAACTAAAATGTTCCTGATTTTCCGTTTATATTACCGATGGATGAAGTACACGTAAAACCGCTCTAATCCGGCTGAAACGTCGATATATGTAATAAGAACAGAACTTCTCTCCTTTTTATTATCTTACTCTGAATTTTAACGAGAAGCAAATAGTTGTTTGCAAATGAAGTATTAAGGTTAATTTTCTAATCAATTATGTGTTTGCATCATTTTAATCGTATATTTATTGAATTAATACATATAAACTGAAAATTCACAAAAACGTGGAAAAACGGCAAAATATTGCCTAATCGATGATATTTTGTTTTTTATCACATAAAGGAAAAGGGGATGATAAACGTCAAAATATTGCTAAATTCGATGATTTTTAGTACCGAAACAAAATGCAAGAAAACATGCTTAAAATGGAATATTATGCGAAATTCTGAGATTTTGAAGGCCAAATCACATATCGTGATACTATATGAAATAGTATCGAAGTATTGGTAAAAATAAAACATATTTACGTAATATCAAACTACATGAAAAACTTGAAAAAAGTCACTATTATACCAATTTTGAGGATTTTAACTTCGAATCATTGAGCGAGGTTTCGTATTAAGAAGATCCAAGAAAAGGCATATGACAATGTTGTTTCCAATACAAATGACAAAAATCAATGTGTTTTCATTGGAATTAACTAAATGTTCCTGATTTTCCGTTTATATTACCGATGGAAGATGTACACGTAAAAACCGCTCTAATCCGGCTGAAACGTCGATATATGCAATAAAAACCGAACTTCTCCCCTTTTCAATATCTTACTCAGCATTTTAACGAGAAACAAATAGATGATTGAAAATGAAGTATTTAAGGTTATTATCTAATCAATTAGGTGTTTGCATCATTTTTATCGTACATTTAATGAATTAATACCAATAAACTGAAAATTCACAAAAACGTAGAAAAACGGCAAAATATTGCCTAATTCGATGATATTTTGTTTAAATCACATAATGGAAAAGGGGATGATAAACGTCATAGTCACAAACTAACGCTAAATTCGATGATTTATAGTACAAAACAAATGCAAGAAACTTGCTTAAAAATGCAAAATTTGCAAAATTCTGTGATATGACGGCCAAATCACATATCGTGAGAAAACATGATGTAATATCGAAATATTTGTAAAAATGAATATATTTAGGTAAAATCACACTACATGGAAAACGTGAAAAAAGTCACTATTTTACCATATTTGAGGATTTTATCTTCAAATCACAGAGCGAGGTTTCGTATTAAGAAGATCCAAAAAAGACATATGACAATGTTGTTTCCAATACAAATGACAAAAAATCAATGTGTTTTCATTGGAATTAACTAAATGTTCCTGATTTTCCGTTTATATTACCGATGGAAGATGTACACGTAAAACCGCTCTAATCCGGCTGAAACGTCGATATATGCAATAAAAACCGAACTTCTCCCCTTTTCAATATCTTACTCAGCATTTTAACGAGAAACAAATAGATGATTGAAAATGAAGTATTTAAGGTTATTATCTAATCAATTAGGTGTTTGCATCATTTTTATCGTACATTTAATGAATTAATACCAATAAACTGAAAATTCACAAAAACGTAGAAAAACGGCAAAATATTGCCTAATTCGATGATATTTTGTTTAAATCACATAATGGAAAAGGGGATGATAAACGTCATAGTCACAAACTAACGCTAAATTCGATGATTTATAGTACAAAACAAAATGCAAGAAACTTGCTTAAAAATGCAAAATTTGCAAAATTCTGTGATATGACGGCTAAATCACATATCGTGAGAAAACATGATGTAATATCGAAATATTTGTAAAAATGAATATATTTAGGTAAAATCACACTACATGGAAAACGTGAAAAAAGTCACTATTTTACCATATTTGAGGATTTTATCTTCAAATCACAGAGCGAGGTTTTCGTATTAAGAAGATCCCAAAAAAGACATATGACAATGTTGTTTCCAATAAAAAATATGAAAATCAATGCGTTTTCATTAGAATTAACTAAAATGTTCCTGATTTTCCGTTTTATATTACCGATGGAAGATGTTCACGGAAAACCGCTCTAATCCGGCTGAAACGTCGATATATGTAATAAGAACAGAACTTCTCTCCTATTTAATATCTTACTCTGTATTTTAACGAGAAACAAATAGTTGTTTGCAAATGAAGTATTTAAGGTTAATTTCTAATCAATTATGTGTTTGCATCATTTTTATCGTATATTTAATGAATTAATAACAATAAACTGAAAATTCACAAAAACGTGGAAAAACGGCAAAATATTGCCTAATTCGATTATATTTTTGTTTAAATCACATAAACGAAAAGGGGATAATAAACGTCAAAATATTGCTAAATTAGATGATTTTTAGTACGAAACAAAATGCCAGAAAACTTGCTTAAAATCCAATATTATTCGAAATTCTGAGATTTGAAGCCCAAATCACAAATCGTGATACTACATGAAATAGTATCGAAATATTGGTAAAAATTAATATATGTACGTAATATCAAAACTACATGTAAAACGTGAAAAAAGTCACTATTATACCATATTTGAGGATTTTAAACTTCAAATCACAGAGCGAGGTTTTCGTATTAAGAAGATCCAAGAAAAGACATATGACAATGTTGTTTCCATTACAAATGATAAAAATCAATGCGTTTTCATTAGAATTAACTAAAATGTTCCTGATTTTTCCGTTTATAATTCCGATGGAAGATGTTCACGTAAACCGCTCTAATCCGGCTGAAACGTCGATATATGTAATAAGAACAGAACTTCTCTCCTTTTCAATATCTTACTCTGTATTTTAACGAGAAACAAATAGTTGTTTGCAAATGAAGTATTTAAGGTTAATTCTAATCAATTATGTGTTTGCATCATTTTAATCGTATATTTATTGAATTAATACCAATAAACTGAAAATTCACAAAAACGTGGAAAAATGGCAAAATATTGCCTAATTCGATGATATTTTGTTTATATCACATAAAGGAAAAGGGGATGATAAACGTCAAAATATTGCTAAATTCGATGATTTTTAGTACGAAACAAAATGCAAGAAAACTTGCTTAAAATGCAATATTATGCGAAATTCTGAGATTTGAAGGCCAAATCACATATCGTGATACTACATGAAATAGTATCGAAGTATTGGTAAAAATAAACATATTTACGTATTATCAAACTACATGAAAACGTGAAAAAAGTCACTATTATACCATATTTGAGGATTATAACTTCAAATCACAGAGCGAGGTTTCGTATTAAGAAGATCCAAGAAAGACATATGACAATGTTGTTTCCATTACAAATGATAAAAATCAATGCATTTTCATTAGAATTAACTAAAATGTTCCTGATTTTCCGTTTATATTACCGATGGAAGATGTTCACGTAAAACCGCTCTAATCCGGCTCAAACGTCGATATATGCAATAACAACCCGTTCTCACACAAGACAGCACATATATGACTTAATGCTTAAATTCAATATGTTGAATATGATTTAGTACATATGTGATATATTTCCAGTTACCTTTTTTACCAAGGCCCAAACTCTTCCTCACGTACCAATTTACGTGTCACAGTACCCGTCCATCAACGTAGATAGCAGAATAGTCGTGATTGGTTCAATTATAATGAAAAGTGTAGTTTTCAGGTCCCACATGGGTTGTGAAATTTACCTACTATTGTCCATGCTCTTAGAATATTACAGATCAGCTACTTCCTATTGAAGGCTCGTAGTTTTGTTTTGAGAAATATTAGTTGTTCTTAGTAAATTATAATAAGCACTATAAATTATTACATAGAATAACAGTGCTTCACCAATCAATATTATATACCATAGTTTGCGCTTTAAAAATCTTTAAAGAATGTTTTGTAGGAACGCTAACAGAAAACGATGTTATGTTGGAATGTTTATGGGGTAAACTACTGCAAACTTGGGGATCACTTCCGCCCACAGGAAGGGAATGGGGTCCAATACCATCCACTGGATGTGTATGGCGTCCACTACCACCGACAGGATGGGTATGAGGCTCACAACCACCCACAGGATGGGTATGGGGTCCAATACCACCCACAGGATGATTATGGCGTCCACTATAACCCACAGGATGGGTATGGGGCTCCACCCACCCACAGAATAAGTATGGGGTTCAATAACACCCACTGGATGTGTATGGCGTCCATTGCCGCCCACAGGATGAGTATAGGGTCCAGTATCGCCCACAGGATTAGTATATAGAGTCCACTGCCCCCCACAGGGTCGGTAAAGGGTCCACTACCGCCCACAGGGTCGGTAGGGGGTTCACTACCGCCCACAGGGTCGGTATGGGGTCCACTGCCACCCACAGGGTCGGTATGGGGTCCACTACCGCCCACAGGGTCGGTAGGGCGTCGACAGGGTCGGTAGGGGTCCACTATACCGCCCACAGGGATGGTAGGGGGGTCCACTGCCGCCCACAGGGTCGGTAGGGGTCCACTGGCGCCCACAAGGTCGGCAGGGGGTCCACTACCGCCCACAGGGTCGCTATGAAGTCAACTACCGCTCATAGTGTTTGTATAGTGCCCACTACCGCCCATAGGGTTATTATGGGGTCCACTACCCCTCATAGTGTCGGTATGGGGGTCCATTACTACCCATAGGGTGTGTCTGGGGTCTATTTTTTCTGTATAGCAGAGGTGGCAATACTGCTTTTCCAATCTCATTTGTTGTACAATGTAAAATATTTGTTGCTCGACTTGCAACAATTTATATATATATATATATATATATATATAAATATATATATATATATATATATATATATATATATATATATATATATAAATTGCATATATATATATATAAATTGCAAAACATATTATATGTTTTGTGATCGTCAATTGCATATATATATATATATATATATATATATATATATATATATATATATATATATATATATATATATATATATATATATATATATATATATATATATATATATAGTATAGTGCCTTTGCAATAATGTACCAATGTGTGTATTTGTTGTATTGTATTGTTGAAATACATTGTTCAAACGAAATACATGTGAAATATTGTTGAAAACATCTTGATGACTTATTAAACCAAAATTATTTATTAGTCAGAAGAAAGACAAAAACGCGAACTATATGTTAAACCTCTACCAGACAAATATTTTAAGTAAAACCGAAAATATTTGAAGTTTTATAAAAGGGGCAGTTTTCATTGCTCGTCGAGCTCGAAAACCGCAGCATTCATCTCAGAACCATGCCTATTTCACACAGATTTCTTAATAAACGTAAGAGTTTTATATGTCACAAGAAAGATATAAATATAAGCTTCATTCTAAATACTTTACCATGGGCATATTTAAATTTAAAGCGAAGATACGTGTACTTTTATAATAGCCGAGCTTTAACCCCGGACAGATTGATCGACCGAGCAACTCTCTCTCAGAACAATGTTTATTTCAAGTGAATTCGTTAATAAACATATATGTTTTATATGTCTCAAGAAAGGCAGACATATAAGCTTCACTTTAAACACTTTACCAAAGACATATTTAAAGTTCTAATGAAGATACATGTATTTTAAAAATTACGGAGCTCCCACCCCGTACAGACTGAACGACAGAGCAACTCTCTCTCAGATCAATGTTTATTTCACGTAAATTCGTTAATAAACACAAATGTTTTATATGTCTTAAGCAAGATAGAAATAAGAGCTTCATTTTAAATACATTACAATAGACATATTTATAGCTCAAGTGCAGATACATATGTTTTTATAGTAGCGCTCAGTAGCTTGTCGGGCATGGAGTTCAGACGCCTACGCACTTGCAGATATATTGTATAATTAACAAAGATACGCTAATAAAGCCTAAAATTTTATACGATTAAAATGATGCAAACACATAATTGATTAGAAATTAACCTTAAATACTTCATTTGCAAACAACTATTTGTTTCTCGTTAAAATACAGAGTAAGATATTGAAAAGGAGAGAAGTTCTGTTTTTATTGCATATATCGACGTTTCAGCCGGATTAGAGCGGTTTTACGTGAACATCTTCCATCGGAATTATAAACGGAAAATCAGGAACATTTTAGTTAATTCTAATGAAAACGCATTGATTTTTATCATTTGTAATGGAAACAACATTGTCATATGTCTTTTCTTGGATCTTCTTAATACGAAACCTCGCTCTGTGATTTGAAGTTAAAATCCTCAAATATGGTATAATAGTGACTTTTTTCACGTTTTTCATGTAGTTTGATATTACGTATATATATTAATTTTTACCAATATTTCGATACTATTTCATGCAGTATCACGATTTGAGATTTGGCCTTCAAATCTCAGAATTTCGAATAATATTGCATTTTAAGCAAGTTTTCTTGCATTTTGTTTCGTACTAAAAATCATCTAATTTAACAATATTTTGACGTTTATCATCCCCTTTTCGTGTATGTGATTTAAACAAAATATAATCGAATTAGGCAATATTTTGCCGTTTTTCCACGTTTTTGTGAATTTCAGTTTATTGTTATTAATTCATTAAATATACGATAAAAATGATGCTAACACATAATTGATTAGAAATTAACCTTAAATACTTCATTTGCAAACAACTATTTGTTTCTCGTTAAAATACAGAGTAAGATATTGAAAAGGAGAGAAGTTCTGTTCTTATTACATATATCGACGTTTTAGCCGGATTAGAGCGGTTTTACGTGAACATCTTCCATCGGAATTATAAACGGAAAATCAGGAACATTTTAGTTAATTCTAATGAAAACGCATTGATTTTTAACATTTGTAATGGAAACAACATTGTCATATGTCTTTTCTTGGATCTTCTTAATACGAAACCTTGCTCTGTGATTTGAAGTTAAAATCCTCAAATTTGGTATAATAGTGACTTTTTCACGTTTTTCATGTAGTTTGATATTACGTAAATATGTTTATTTTTACCAAAACTTCGATACTATTTCATGTAGTATCACGATATGTGATTTGGCCTTCAAATCTCAGAATTTCGCATAATATTGCATTTTAAGCAAGTTTTCTTGCATTTTGTTTCGTACTAAAAATCATCGAATTTAGCAATATTTTGACGTTTATCATCCCCTTTTCCTTTATGTGATATAAACAAAATATCATCGAATTAAGCAATATTTTCCCGTTTTTCCACGTTTTTGTGAATTTTCAGTTTATTGGTATTAATTCAATAAATATATGATTAAAATGATGCAAACACATAATTGATTAGAAATTAACCTTAAATACTTCATTTGCTATCAACTATTTGTTTCTCGTTAAAATACAGAGTAAGAGATTGAAAAGGAGAGAAGTTCTGTTCTTATTGCATATATCGACGTTTCAGCCGGATTAGAGCGGTTTTACGTGAACATCTTCCATCGGTAATATAAACGGAAAATCAGGAACATATTAGTTAATTCTAATGAAAACGCATTGATTTTCATATTTTTTTTTGGAAACAACATTGTCATGTTTTTTCTTGGATCTTCTTAATACGAAACCTCGCTCTGTGATTTGAAGATAAAATCCTCATATATCGTAAAATAGTGACTTTTTTCACGTTTTCCATGTAGTGTGATTTTACGTAAATATATTCATTTTAACCAATATTTCGATATTACATCATGTTTTCTCACGATATGTGATTTGGCCGTCATATCACAGAATTTTGCAAATTTTGCATTTTTAAGGAAGTTTCTTGCATTTTGTTTTGTACTAAAAATCATCGAATTTAGCGTTAGTTAGTGACTATGACGTTTATCATCCACTTTTCCTTTATGTGATTTAAACAAAATATCATTGAATTAGGCAATATTTTGCCTTTTTCTACGTTTTTGTGAATTTTCAGTTTATTGGTATTAATTCAATAAATATACGATTAAAATGATGCAAACACATAATTGATTAGAAACTAACCTTAAATACTTCATTTGCAAACAACTATTTGTTTCTCGTTAAAATACAGAGTAAGATATTGAAAAGGAGAGAAGTTCTGTTTTTATTGCATATATCGACGTTTCAGCCGGATTAGAGCGGTTTTACGTGAACATCTTCCATCGGAATTATAAACGGAAAATCAGGAACATTTTAGTTAATTCTAATGAAAACGCATTGATTTTTATCATTTGTAATGGAAACAACATTGTCATATGTCTTTTCTTGGATCTTCTTAATACGAAACCTCGCTCTGTGATTTGAAGTTAAAATCCTCAAATATGGTATAATAGTGACTTTTTTCACGTTTTTCATGTAGTTTGATATTACGTATATATATTAATTTTTACCAATATTTCGATACTATTTCATGCAGTATCACGATTTGAGATTTGGCCTTCAAATCTCAGAATTTCGAATAATATTGCATTTTAAGCAAGTTTTCTTGCATTTTGTTTCGTACTAAAAATCATCTAATTTAACAATATTTTGACGTTTATCATCCCCTTTTCGTGTATGTGATTTAAACAAAATATAATCGAATTAGGCAATATTTTGCCGTTTTTCCACGTTTTTGTGAATTTCAGTTTATTGTTATTAATTCATTAAATATACGATAAAAATGATGCTAACACATAATTGATTAGAAATTAACCTTAAATACTTCATTTGCAAACAACTATTTGTTTCTCGTTAAAATACAGAGTAAGATATTGAAAAGGAGAGAAGTTCTGTTCTTATTACATATATCGACGTTTTAGCCGGATTAGAGCGGTTTTACGTGAACATCTTCCATCGGAATTATAAACGGAAAATCAGGAACATTTTAGTTAATTCTAATGAAAACGCATTGATTTTTAACATTTGTAATGGAAACAACATTGTCATATGTCTTTTCTTGGATCTTCTTAATACGAAACCTTGCTCTGTGATTTGAAGTTAAAATCCTCAAATTTGGTATAATAGTGACTTTTTTCACGTTTTTCATGTAGTTTGATATTACGTAAATATGTTTATTTTTACCAAAACTTCGATACTATTTCATGTAGTATCACGATATGTGATTTGGCCTTCAAATCTCAGAATTTCGCATAATATTGCATTTTAAGCAAGTTTTCTTGCATTTTGTTTCGTACTAAAAATCATCGAATTTAGCAATATTTTGACGTTTATCATCCCCTTTTCCTTTATGTGATATAAACAAAATATCATCGAATTAAGCAATATTTTCCCGTTTTTCCACGTTTTTGTGAATTTTCAGTTTATTGGTATTAATTCAATAAATATATGATTAAAATGATGCAAACACATAATTGATTAGAAATTAACCTTAAATACTTCATTTGCTATCAACTATTTGTTTCTCGTTAAAATACAGAGTAAGAGATTGAAAAGGAGAGAAGTTCTGTTCTTATTGCATATATCGACGTTTCAGCCGGATTAGAGCGGTTTTACGTGAACATCTTCCATCGGTAATATAAACGGAAAATCAGGAACATATTAGTTAATTCTAATGAAAACGCATTGATTTTCATATTTTTTTTTGGAAACAACATTGTCATGTTTTTTCTTGGATCTTCTTAATACGAAACCTCGCTCTGTGATTTGAAGATAAAATCCTCATATATCGTAAAATAGTGACTTTTTTCACGTTTTCCATGTAGTGTGATTTTACGTAAATATATTCATTTTAACCAATATTTCGATATTACATCATGTTTTCTCACGATATGTGATTTGGCCGTCATATCACAGAATTTTGCAAATTTTGCATTTTTAAGGAAGTTTCTTGCATTTTGTTTTGTACTAAAAATCATCGAATTTAGCGTTAGTTAGTGACTATGACGTTTATCATCCACTTTTCCTTTATGTGATTTAAACAAAATATCATTGAATTAGGCAATATTTTGCCTTTTTCTACGTTTTTGTGAATTTTCAGTTTATTGGTATTAATTCAATAAATATACGATTAAAATGATGCAAACACATAATTGATTAGAAACTAACCTTAAATACTTCATTTGCAAACAACTATTTGTTTCTCGTTAAAATACAGAGTAAGATATTGAAAAGGAGAGTAGTTCTGTTTTTATTGCATATATCGACGTTTCAGCCGGATTAGAGCGGTTTTACGTGAACATCTTCCATCGGAATTATAAACGGAAAATCAGGAACATTTTAGTTAATTCTAATGAAAACGCATTGATTTTTATCATTTGTAATGGAAACAACATTGTCATATGTCTTTTCTTGGATCTTCTTAATACGAAACCTCGCTCTGTGATTTGAAGTTAAAATCCTCAAATATGGTATAATAGTGAATTTTTTCACGTTTTTCATCTAGTTTGATATTACGTATATATATTAATTTTTACCAATATTTCGATACTATTTCATGCAGTATCACGATTTGAGATTTGGCCTTCAAATCTCAGAATTTCGCATAATATTGCATTTTAAGCAAGTTTTCTTGCATTTTGTTTCGTTCTAAAAATCATCGAATTTAGCAATATTTTGACGTTTATCATCCCCTTTTCCTTTATGTGATATAAACAAAATATCATCGAATTAGGCAATATTTTGCCGTTTTTCCACGTTTTTGTGAATTTTCAGTTTATTGGTATTAATTCAATAAATATACGATTAAAATGATGCAAACACATAATTGATTAGAAATTAACCTTAAATACTTCATTTGCTATCAACTATTTGTTTCTCGTTAAAATACAGAGTAAGAGATTGAAAAGGAGAGAAGTTCTGTTCTTATTGCATATATCGACGTTTCAGCCGGATTAGAGCGGTTTTACGTGAACATCTTCCATCGGTAATATAAACGGAAAATCAGGAACATATTAGTTAATTCTAATGAAAACGCATTGATTTTCATATTTTTTTTTGGAAACAACATTGTCATATGTCTTTTCTTGGATCTTCTTAATACGAAACCTCGCTCTGTGATTTGAAGATAAAATCCTCATATATGGTAAAATAGTGACTTTTTTCACGTTTTCCACGTAGTGTGATTTTCCGTAAATATATTCATTTTTATCAATATTTCGATATTACATCATGTTTTCTCACTATATGTGATTTGGCCGTCATATCACAGAATTTTGCAAATTTTGCATTTTTAAGCAAGTTTCTTGCATTTTGTTTTGTACTAAAAATCATCGAATTTAGCGTTAGTTAGTGACTCTGACGTTTATCATCCCCTTTTCCTTTATGTGATTTAAACAAAATATCATCGAATTAGGCAATATTTTGCCTTTTTCTACGTTTTTGTGAATTTTCAGTTTATTGGTATTGATTCATTAAATATACGATAAAAATGATGCAAACACATAATTGATTAGATAATAACCTTAAATACTTCATTTTCAATCATCTATTTGTTTCTCGTTAAAATGCTGAGTAAGATATTGAAAAGGGGAGAAGTTCGGTTTTTATTGCATATATCGACGTTTCAGCCGGAATAGGGCGGTTTTACGTGTACATCTTCCATCGGTAATATAAACGGAAAATCAGGAACATTTAGTTAATTCCAATGAAAACACATTGATTTTTGTCATTTGTATTGGAAACAACATTGTCATATGCCTTTTCTTGGATCTTCTTAATACGAAACCTCGCTCAATGATTCGAAGTTAAAATCCTCAAAATTGGTATAATAGTGACTTTTTTCACGTTTTTTTGTAGTTTGATATTACGTAAATATGTTTATTTTTACCAATACTTCGATACTATTTCATGTTGTATCACGATATCTGATTTGGCCTTCAAATCTCAGAATTTCGCATAATATTGCATTTTAAGCAAGTTTTCTTGCATTTTGTTTCGTACTAAAAATCATCGAATTTAGCAATATTTTGACGTTTATCATCCCCTTTTCCTTTGTGTGATATAAACAAAATATCATCGAATTAGGCAATATTTTGCCGTTTTTCCACGTTTTTGTGAATTTTCAGTTTATTGGTATTAATTCAATAAATATACGATTAAAATGATGCAAACACATAATTGATTAGAAATTAACCTTAAATACTTCATTTGCAAATAACTATTTGTTTCTCGTTAAAATACAGAGTAAGATATTGAAAAGGAGAGAAGTTCTGTTTTTATTGCATATATTGACGTTTCAGCCTGATTAGAGCGGTTTTACGTGAACATCTTCCATCGGAATTATAAACGGAAAATCAGGAACATTTTAGTTAATTCTAATGAAAACGCATTGATTTTTATCATTTGTATCGGAAACAACATTGTCATATGTCTTTTCTTTGATCTAAATAATACGAAACCTCGCTCTATGATTCGTAGTTAAAATCCTCAAATATGGTATAATAGTGACTTTTTTCACGTTTTTCATGTAGTTTGATATTACGTATATATATAAATTTTTACCAATATTTCCATACTATTTCATGTAGTATCACGATTTGTGATTTGGCTTTCAAATCTCAGAATTTCGAATAATATTGCATTTTAAGTAAGTTTTCTTGCATTTTGTTTCGTACTAAAAATCATCTAATTTAGCAATATTTTGACGTTTATCATCCCCTTTTCGTTTATGTGATATAAACAAAATATAATCGAATTAGGTAATATTTTGCCGTTTTTCCACGTTTTTGTGAATTTTCAGTTTAAAGTTATTAATTCATTAAATATACGATAAAAATGATGCAAACACATATTTGATTAGAAATTAACCTTAAATACTTCATTTGCAATCAACTATATGTTTCTCGTTAAAATACAGAGTAAGATAATGAAAAGGGGAGAAGTTCTGTTTTTATTGCATATATCGAGGTTTCACCCGGATTAGAGCGGTTTTGCGTGTACATCTTCCATCGGTAATATAAACGGAAAATCAGGAACATTTTAGGTAATTCTAATGAAAAAGCACTGATTTTTCAGTGCACATAATTGATTAGATAATAATTGATTAGATTATTACACATATTGGATTACACATAATTGATTAGATAATAACCTTAAATACTTCATTTTCAATCATCTATTTGTTTCTCGTTAAAATACTGAGTAAGATATTGAAAAGGGAGAAGTTCGGTTTTTATTGCATATATCGACGTTTCAGCCGGAATAGAGCGGTTTTACGTGTACATCTTCCATCGGTAATATAAACGGAAAATCAGGAACATTTAGTTAATTCCAATGAAAACACATTGATTTTTATCATTTGTATTGGAAACAACATTTTCATATGTCTTTTCTTGGATCTTCTTAATACGAAACCTCGCTCAATTATTCGAAGTTAAAATCCTCAAATTTGGTATAATAGTGACTTTTTTCACGTTTTTCATGTAGTTTGATGTTACGTAAATATGTTTATTTTTACCAATACTTTGATACTATTTCATGTAGTATCACGATATGTGATTTGGCCTTCAAATCTCAGAATTTCGCATAATATTGCATTTTAAGCAAGTTTTCTTGCATTTTGTTTCGTACTAAAAATCATCGAATTTAGCAATATTTTGACGTTTATCATCCCCTTTTCCTTTATGTGATATAAACAAAATATCATCGAGTTAGGCAATATTTTGCCGTTTTTCCACGTTTTTGTGAATTTTCAGTTTATTGGTATTAATTCAATAAATATACGATTAAAATGATGCAAGCACATAATTGATTAGAAATTAACCTTAAATACTTCAATTGCAAACAACTATTTGTTTCTCGTTAAAATACAGAGTAAGATATTGAAAAGGAGAGAAGTTCTGTTCTTATTACATATATCGACGTTTCAGCCAGATTAGAGCGGTTTTACGTGAACATCTTCCATCGGTAATATAAACGGAAAATCAGGAACATTTTAGTTAATTCTAATGAAAACGCATTGATTTTTCATATTTTTTATTGGAAACAACATTGTCATGTCTTTTCTTGGATCTTCTTAATACGAAACTTCGCTCTGTGATTTGAAGATAAAATCCTCATGTATGGTAAAATAGTGACTTTTTCACGTTTTCCATTTAGTGTGATTTTACGTAAATATATTCATTTTTACCAATATTTCGATATTACATCATGTTTTCTCACGATATGTGATTTGGCCGACAAATCACAGAATTTTGCAAATTTTGCATTTTTAAGCAAGTTTATTGCATTTTCTTTTGCACTAAAAATCATCGAATTTAGCGTTAGTTAGTGACTATGACGTTTATCATCCCCTTTTCCTTTATGTGATTTAAACAAAATATCATCGAATTAGGCAATATTTTGCCTTTTTCTACGTTTTTGTGAATTTTCAGTTTATTGGTAATAATTCATTAAGTATACGATAAAAACGATGCAAAAACATAATTGATTAGATAATAACCTTAAATACTTCCATTTCAATCATCTATTTGTTTCTCGTTAAAATACTGAGTAAGATATTGAAAAGGAGAGAAGTTCGTTTTTTTTTGCATATATCGACGTTTCAGCCGGAATAGAGCGGTTTTACGTGTACATCTTCCATCGGTAATATAAACGGAAAATCAGGAACATTTAGTTAATTCCAATGAAAGCACATTGATTTTTGTCATTTGTATTGGAAACAACATTGTCATATGCCTTTTCTTGGATCTTCTTAATACGAAACCTCGCTCAATGATTCGAAGTTAAAATCCTCAAAATTGGTATAATAGTGACTTTTTCACGTTTTTTTGTAGTTTGATATTACGTAAATATGTTTATTTTTACCAATACTTCGATACTATTTCATGTAGTATCACGATATGTGATTTGGCCTTCAAATCTCAGAATTTCGAATAATATTGCATTTTAAGCAAGTTTTCTTGCATTTTGTTTCGTACTAAAAATCATCTAATTTAGCAATATTTTGACGTTTATCATCCCCTTTTCGTGTATGTGATTTAAACAAAATATAATCGAATTAGGCAATATTTTGCCGTTTTTCCACGTTTTTGTGAATTTCAGTTTATTGTTATTAATTCATTAAATATACGATAAAAATGATGCAAACACATAATTGATTAGAAATTAACCTTAAATACTTCATTTGCAAACAACTATTTGTTTCTCGTTAAAATACAGAGTAAGATATTGAAAAGGAGAGAAGTTCTGTTCTTATTACATATATCGACGTTTTAGCCGGATTAGAGCGGTTTTACGTGAACATCTTCCATCGGAATTATAAACGGAAAATCAGGAACATTTTAGTTAATTCTAATGAAAACGCATTGATTTTTATCATTTGTATCGGAAACAACATTGTCATATGTCTTTTCTTTGATCTAAATAATACGAAACCTCGCTCTGTGATTTGAAGTTAAAATCTTCAAATATGGTATAATAGTGACATTTTTCACGTTTTTCATGTAGTTTGATATTACGTATATATATTAATTTTTACCAATATTTCGATACTATTTCATGTAGTATCACGATTTGTGATTTGGCCTTCAAATCTCAGAATTTCGCATAATATTGCATTTTAAGCAAGTTTTCTTGCATTCTGTTTCGTACTAAAAATCATCGAATTTAGCAATATTTTGACGTTTGTCATCCCCTTTTCGTTTATGTGATTTAAACAAAGTATAATCGAATTAGGCAATATTTTGCCGTTTTTTCACGTTTTTGTGAATTTTCAGTTTATTGTTATTAATTCATTAAATATACGATAAAAATGATGCAAACACATAATTGATTAGAAATTAACCTTAAATACTTCATTTGCTAACAACTATTTGTTTCTCGTTAAAATACAGAGTAAGATATTGAAAAGGAGAGAAGTTCTGTTCTTATTGCATATATCGACGTTTCAGCCGGATTAGAGCGGTTTTACGTGAACATCTTCCATCGGTAATATAAACGGAAAATCAGGAACATTTTAGTTAATTCTAATGAAAACGCATTGATTTTCATATTTTTTATTGGAAACAACATTGTCATATGTCTTTTCTTGAATCTTCTTAATACGAAACCTCGCTCTGTGATTTGAAGATAAAATCCTCATATATGGTAAAATAGTGACTTTTTTCACGTTTTCCATGTAGTGTGATTTTACGTAAATATATTCATTTTTATCAATATTTCGATATTACATCATGTTTTCTCACGATATGTGATTTGGCCGTCATATCACAGAATTTTGCAAATTTTGCATTTTTAAGCAAGTTTCTTGCATTTTGTTTTGTACTAAAAATCATCGAATTTAGCGTTAGTTAGTGACTATGACGTTTATCATCCCCTTTTCCTTTATGTGATTTAAACAAAATATCATCGAATTAGGCAATATTTTGCCTTTTTCTACGTTTTTGTGAATTTTCAGTTTATTGGTATTAATTCATTAAATATACGATAAAAATGATGCAAACACATAATTGATTAAATAATAACCTTAAATACTTCATTTTCAATCATCTATTTGTTTCTTGTTAAAATACTGAGAAAGATATTGAAAAGGGGAGAAGTTCGGTTTTTATTGCATATATCGACGTTTCAGCCGGAATAGAGCGGTTTTACGTGTACCTCTTCCATCGGTAATATAAACGGAAAATCAGGAACATTTAGTTAATTCCAATGAAAACACATTGATTTTTGTCATTTGTATTGGAAACAACATTGTCATATGCCTTTTCTTGGATCTTCTTAATACGAAACCTCGCTCAATGATTCGAAGTTAAAATCCTCAAAATTGGTATAATAGTGACTTTTTTCACGTTTTTTTGTAGTTTGATATTACGTAAATATGTTTATTTTTACCAATACTTCGATACTATTTCATGTTGTATCACGATATGTGATTTGGCCTTGAAATCTCAGAATTTCGCATAATATTGCATTTTAAGCAAGTTTTCTTGCATTTTGTTTCGTACTAAAAATCATCGAATTTTGCAATATTTTGACGTTTATCATCCACTTTTCCTTCGTGTGATATAAACAAAATATCATCGAATTAGGCAATATTTTGCCGTTTTTCCACGTTTTTGTGAATTTTCAGTTTATTGGTATTAATTCAATAAATATACGATTAAAATGATGCAAACACATAATTGATTAGAAATTAACCTTAAATACTTCATTTGCAAATAACTATTTGTTTCTCGTTAAAATACAGAGTAAGATATTGAAAAGGAGAGAAGTTCTGTTTTTATTGCATATATCGACGTTTCAGCCTGATTAGAGCGGTTTTACGTGAACATCTTCCATCGGAATTATAAACGGAAAATCAGGAACATTTTAGTTATTTCTAATGAAAACGCATTGATTTTTATCATTTGTATCGGAAACAACATTGTCATATGTCTTTTCTTTGATCTAAATAATACGAAACCTCGCTCTGTGATTCGAAGTTAAAATCCTCTAATATGGTATAATAGTGACTTTTTTCACGTTTTTCATGTAGTTTGATATTACGTATATATATAAATTTTTACCAATATTTCCATACTATTTCACGTAGTATCACGATTTGTGATTTGGCCTTCAAATCTCAGAATTTCGAATAATATTGCATTTTAAGCAAGTTTTCTTGCATTTTGTTTCGTACTAAAAATCATCTAATTTAGCAATATTTTGACGTTTATCATCCCCTTTTCGTTTATGTGATTTAAACAAAGTATAATCGAATTAGGCAATATTTTGCCGTTTTTCCATGTTTTTGTGAATTTTCAGTTTATTGTTATTAATTCATTAAATATACGATAAAAATGATGCAAACACATAATTGGTTAGAAATTAACCTTAAATACTTCATTTGCTATCAACTATTTGTTTCTCGTTAAAATACAGAGTAAGATATTAAAAAGGAGAGAAGTTCTGTTCTTATTGCATATATCGACGTTTCAGCCGGATTAGAGCGGTTTTACGTGAACATCTTCCATCGGTAATATAAACGGAAAATCAGGAACATTTTAGTTAATTCTAATGAAAACGCATTGATTTTCATATTTTTTATTGGAAACAACATTGTCATATGCCTTTTCTTGGATCTTCTTAATACGAAACCTCGCTCTGTGATTTGAAGATAAAATCCTCATATATGGTAAAATAGTGACTTTTTCACGTTTTCCAGATAGTGTGATTTTACGTAAATATATTCATTGTTACCAATATTTCGATATTACATCATGTTTTCTCACGATATGTGATTTGGCCGACAAATCACAGAATTTTGCAAATTTTGCATTTTTAAGCAAGTTTCTTGCATTTTGTTTTGTACTAAAAATCATCGAATTTAGCGTTAGTTAGTGACTATGACGTTTATCATCCCCTTTTCCTTTATGTGATTTAAACAAAATATCATCGAATTAGGCAATATTTTGCCTTTTTCTACGTTTTTGTGAATTTTCAGTTTATTGGTATTAATTCATTAAATATACGATAAAAACGATGCAAAAACATAATTTATTAGATAATAACCTTAAATACTTCCATTTCAATCATCTATTTGTTTCTTGTTAAAATACTGAGTAAGATATTGAAAAGGGGAGAAGTTCGTTTTTTTTTGCATATATCGACGTTTCAGCCGGAATAGAGCGGTTTTACGTGTACATCTTCCATCGGTAATATAAACGGAAAATCAGGAACATTTTGTTAATTCCAATGAAAACACATTGATTTTTGTCATTTGTATTGGAAACAACATTGTCATATGCCTTTTCTTGGATCTTCTTAATACGAAACCTCGCTCAATGATTCGAAGTTAAAATTCTCAAAATTGGTATAATAGTGACTTTTTTCACGTTTTTTTGTAGTTTGATATTACGTAAATATGTTTATTTTTACCAATACTTCGATACTATTACATGTAGTATCACGATATGTGATTTGGCCTTCAAATCTCAGAATTTCGCATAATATTGCATTTTAAGCAAGTTTTCTTGCATTTTGTTTCGTACTAAAAATCATCGAATTTTGCAATATTTTGACGTTTATCATCCACTTTTCCTTCGTGTGATATAAACAAAATATCATCGAATTAGGCAATATTTTGCCGTTTTTCCACGTTTTTGTGAATTTTCAGTTTATTGGTATTAATTCAATAAATATACGATTAAAATGATGCAAACACATAATTGATTAGAAATTAACCTTAAATACTTCATTTGCAAATAACTATTTGTTTCTCGTTAAAATACAGAGTAAGATATTGAAAAGGAGAGAAGTTCTGTTTTTATTGCATATATCGACGTTTCAGCCTGATTAGAGCGGTTTTACGTGAACATCTTCCATCGGAATTATAAACGGAAAATCAGGAACATTTTAGTTATTTCTAATGAAAACGCATTGATTTTTATCATTTGTATCGGAAACAACATTGTCATATGTCTTTTCTTTGATCTAAATAATACGAAACCTCGCTCTGTGATTCGAAGTTAAAATCCTCAAATATGGTATAATAGTGACTTTTTTCACGTTTTTCATGTAGTTTGATATTACGTATATATATAAATTTTTACCAATATTTCCATACTATTTCACGTAGTATCACGATTTGTGATTTGGCCTTCAAATCTCAGAATTTCGAATAATATTGCATTTTAAGCAAGTTTTCTTGCATTTTGTTTCGTACTAAAAATCATCTAATTTAGCAATATTTTGACGTTTATCATCCCCTTTTCGTTTATGTGATTTAAACAAAGTATAATCGAATTAGGCAATATTTTGCCGTTTTTCCATGTTTTTGTGAATTTTCAGTTTATTGTTATTAATTCATTAAATATACGATAAAAATGATGCAAACACATAATTGGTTAGAAATTAACCTTAAATACTTCATTTGCTATCAACTATTTGTTTCTCGTTAAAATACAGAGTAAGATATTAAAAAGGAGAGAAGTTCTGTTCTTATTGCATATATCGACGTTTCAGCCGGATTAGAGCGGTTTTACGTGAACATCTTCCATCGGTAATATAAACGGAAAATCAGGAACATTTTAGTTAATTCTAATGAAAACGCATTGATTTTCATATTTTTTATTGGAAACAACATTGTCATATGCCTTTTCTTGGATCTTCTTAATACGAAACCTCGCTCTGTGATTTGAAGATAAAATCCTCATATATGGTAAAATAGTGACTTTTTCACGTTTTCCAGATAGTGTGATTTTACGTAAATATATTCATTGTTACCAATATTTCGATATTACATCATGTTTTCTCACGATATGTGATTTGGCCGACAAATCACAGAATTTTGCAAATTTTGCATTTTTAAGCAAGTTTCTTGCATTTTGTTTTGTACTAAAAATCATCGAATTTAGCGTTAGTTAGTGACTATGACGTTTATCATCCCCTTTTCCTTTATGTGATTTAAACAAAATATCATCGAATTAGGCAATATTTTGCCTTTTTCTACGTTTTTGTGAATTTTCAGTTTATTGGTATTAATTCATTAAATATACGATAAAAACGATGCAAAAACATAATTTATTAGATAATAACCTTAAATACTTCCATTTCAATCATCTATTTGTTTCTTGTTAAAATACTGAGTAAGATATTGAAAAGGGGAGAAGTTCGTTTTTTTTTGCATATATCGACGTTTCAGCCGGAATAGAGCGGTTTTACGTGTACATCTTCCATCGGTAATATAAACGGAAAATCAGGAACATTTTGTTAATTCCAATGAAAACACATTGATTTTTGTCATTTGTATTGGAAACAACATTGTCATATGCCTTTTCTTGGATCTTCTTAATACGAAACCTCGCTCAATGATTCGAAGTTAAAATTCTCAAAATTGGTATAATAGTGACTTTTTTCACGTTTTTTTGTAGTTTGATATTACGTAAATATGTTTATTTTTACCAATACTTCGATACTATTACATGTAGTATCACGATATGTGATTTGGCCTTCAAATCTCAGAATTTCGCATAATATTGCATTTTAAGCAAGTTTTCTTGCATTTTGTTTCGTACTAAAAATCATCGAATTTAGCAATATTTTGACGTTTATCATCCCCTTTCCCTTTGTGTGATATAAACAAGATATCATCGAATTAGGCAATATTTTGCCGTTTTTCCACGTTTTTGTGAATTTTCAGTTTATTGGTATTAATTCAATAAATGTACGATTAAAATGATGCAAACACATAATTGATTAGAAATTAACCTTAAATACTTCATTTGCAATCAACTATTTGTTTCTCGTTAAAATACAGAGTAAGATATTGAAAAGGGGAAAAGTTCTGTTTTTATTGCATATATCGACGTTTCAGCCGGATTAGAGCGGTTTTACGTGTACTTCTTCCTACGGTAATATAAACTGAAATTCAGGAACATTTTAGTTATCTCTAATGAAAACACATTGATTTTTATCATTTGTATCGGAAACAACATTGTCATATGTCTTTTCTTTGATCTAAATAATACGAAACCTCGCTTAATGATTCGAAGTTTAAATCCTCAAATTTGGTATAATAGTGACTTTTTTCACGTTTTTCATGTAGTTTGATTTTACGTATATATATTCATTTTTACCAATATTTCGATACTTTTTCATGTAGTATCACGATATGTGATTTGGCCTTCAAATCTCAGAATTTCGCATAATATTGCATTTTAAGCAAGTTTTCTTGCATTTTGTTTCGTACTAAAAATCATCGAATTTAGCAATATTTTGACGTTTATCATCCCCTTTTCCTCTATGTAATTTAAACAAAATATAATCGAATTAGGCAATATTTTGCCGTTTTTCCACGTTTTTGTGAATTTTCAGTTTATTGGTAATAATTAATTAAATATACGATAAAAATTATACAAACACATAATTGATTAGAAATTAACCTTAAATACGTCATTTTCAATCAACTATTTGTTTCTCGTTAAAATACAGAGTAAGATAATGAAAAGGGGAGAAGTTCTGTTTTTATTGCATATATCGAGGTTTCACCCGGATTAGAGCGGTTTTGCGTGTACATCTTCCATCGGTAATATAAACGGAAAATCAGGAACATTTTAGTTAATTCTAATGAAAAAGCACTGACTTTTCAGTGCACATAATTGATTAGATAATAATTGATTAGATTATTACACATATTGGAATACACATAATTGATTAGATAATAACCTTAAATACTTCATTTTCAATCATCTATTTGTTTCTCGTTAAAATACTGAGTAAGATATTGAAAAGGGGAGAAGTTCGGTTTTTATTGCATATATCGACGTTTCAGCCGGAATAGAGCGGTTTTACGTGTACATCTTCCATCGGTAATATAAACGGAAAACCAGGAACATTTTAGTTAATTCTAATGAAAACGCATTGATTTTTATCATTTGTAATGGAAACAACATTGTCATATGTCTTTTCTTGGATCTTCTTAATACGAAACCTCGCTCTGTGATTTGAAGTTAAAATCCTCAAATATGGTATAATAGTGACTTTTTCACGTTTTTCATGTAGTTTGATATTACGTATATATATTAATTTTTACCAATATTTCGATACTATTTCATGTAGTATCACGATTTGTGATTTGGCCTTCAAATCTCAGAATTTCGCATAATATTGCATTTTAAGCAAGTTTTCTTGCATTTTGTTTCGTACTAAAAATCATCGAATTTAGCAATATTTTGACGTTTATCATCCCCTTTTCCTCTATGTAATTTAAACAAAATATAATCGAATTAGGCAATATTTTGCCGTTTTTCCACGTTTTTGTGAATTTTCAGTTTATTGGTAATAATTAATTAAATATACGATAAAAATGATACAAACACATAATTGATTAGAAATTAACCTTAAATACGTCATTTTCAATCAACTATTTGTTTCTCGTTAAAATACAGAGTAAGATAATGAAAAGGGGAGAAGTTCTGTTTTTATTGCATATATCGAGGTTTCACCCGGATTAGAGCGGTTTTGCGTGTACATCTTCCATCGGTAATATAAACGGAAAATCAGGAACATTTTAGTTAATTCTAATGAAAAAGCACTGACTTTTCAGTGCACATAATTGATTAGATAATAATTGATTAGATTATTACACATATTGGAATACACATAATTGATTAGATAATAACCTTAAATACTTCATTTTCAATCATCTATTTGTTTCTCGTTAAAATACTGAGTAAGATATTGAAAAGGGGAAATGTTCGGTTTTTATTGCATATATCGACGTTTCAGCCGGAATAGAGCGGTTTTACGTGTACATCTTCCATCGGTAATATAAACGGAAAACCAGGAACATTTTAGTTAATTCTAATGAAAACGCATTGATTTTTATCATTTGTAATGGAAACAACATTGTCATATGTCTTTTCTTGGATCTTCTTAATACGAAACCTCGCTCTGTGATTTGAAGTTAAAATCCTCAAATATGGTATAATAGTGACTTTTTTCACGTTTTTCATGTAGTTTGATATTACGTATATATATTAATTTTTACCAATATTTCGATACTATTTCATGTAGTATCACGATTTGTGATTTGGCCTTCAAATCTCAGAATTTCGCATAATATTGCATTTTAAGCAAGTTTTCTTGCATTTTGTTTCGTACTAAAAATCATCGAATTTAGCAATATTTTGACGTTTATCATCCCCTTTTCGTTTATGTGATTTAAACAAAGTATAATCGAATTAGGCAATATTTTGCCGTTTTTCCACGTTTTTGTGAATTTTCAGTTTATTGTTAATAATTCATTAAATATACGATAAAAATGATGCAAACACATAATTGATTAGAAATTAACCTTAAATACTTCATTTGCTATCAACTATTTGTTTCTCGTTAAAATACAGAGTAAGATATTGAAAAGGAGAGAAGTTCTGTTCTTATTGCATATATCGACGTTTCAGCCGGATTAGAGCGGTTTTACGTGAACATCTTCCATCGGTAATATAAACGGAAAATCAGGAACATTTTAGTTAATTCTAATGAAAACGCATTGATTTTTCATATTTTTTATTGGAAACAACATTGTCATGTCTTTTCTTGGATCTTCTTAATACGAAACCTCGCGCTGTGATTTGAAGATAAAATCCTCATATATGGTAAAATAGTGACTTTTTCACGTTTTCCATTTAGTGTGATTTTACGTAAATATATTCATTTTTACTTTTCCTTTTCCTTTATGTGATTTAAACAAAATATCATCGAATTAGGCAATATTTTGCCTTTTTCTACGTTTTTGTGAATTTTCAGTTTATTGGTATTAATTCATTAAATATACGATAAAAACGATGCAAAAACATAATTGATTAGATAATAGCCTTAAATACTTCCATTTCAATGATCTATTTGTTTCTCTTTAAAATACTGAGTAAGATATTGAAAAGGAGAGAAGTTCGGTTTTTTTTGCATATATCGACGTTTCAGCCGGAATAGAGCGGTTTTACGTGTACATCTTCCATCGGTAATATAAACGGAAAATCAGGAACATTTAGTTAATTCCAATTAAAACACATTGATTTTTGTCATTTGTATTGGAAACATCATTGTCATATGCCTTTTCTTGGATCTTCTTAATACGAAACCTCGCTCAATGATTCGAAGTTAAAATCCTCAAAATTGGTATAATAGTGACTTTTTTCACGTTTTTTTGTAGGTATATATTACGTAAATATGTTTATTTTTACCAATACTTCGATACTATTACATGTAGTATCACGATATATGATTTGGCCTACAAATCTCAGAATTTCGCATAATATTGCATTTTAAGCAAGTTTTCTTGCATTTTGTTTCGTACTAAAAATCATCGAATTTAGCAATATTTTGACGTTTATCATCCCCTTTTCCTTTGTGTGATATAAACAAAATATCATCGAATTAGGCAATATTTTGCCGTTTTTCCACGTTTTTGTGAATTTTCAGTTTATTGGTATTAATTCAATAAATATACGATTAAAATGATGCAAACACATAATTGATTAGAAATTAACCTTAAATACTTCATTTGCAAACAACTATTTGTTTCTCGTTAAAATACAGAGTAAGATATTGAAAAGGAGAGAAGTTCTGTTTTTATTGCATATATCGACGTTTCAGCCGGATTAGAGCGGTTTTACGTGAACATCTTCCATCGGAATTATAAACGGAAAATCAGGAACATTTTAGTTAATTCTAATGAAAACGCATTGATTTTTATCATTTGTAATGGAAACAACATTGTCATATGTCTTTTCTTGGATCTTCTTAATACGAAACCTCGCTCTGTGATTTGAAGTTAAAATCCTCAAATATGGTATAATAGTGACTTTTTTCACGTTTTTCATGTAGTTTGATATTACGTATATATATTAATTTTTACCAATATTTCGATACTATTTCATGCAGTATCACGATTTGTGATTTGGCCTTCAAATCTCAGAATTTCGAATAATATTGCATTTTAAGCAAGTTTTCTTGCATTTTGTTTCGTACTAAAAATCATCTAATTTAGCAATATTTTGACGTTTATCATCCCCTTTTCGTTTATGTGATTTAAACAAAATATAATCGAATTAGGCAATATTTTGCCGTTTTTCCACGTTTTTGTGAAATTTCAGTTTATTGTTATTAATTCATTAAATATACGATAAAAATGATGCAAACACATAATTGATTAGAAATTAACCTTAAATACTTCATTTGCAATCAACTATTTGTTTCTCGTTAAAATACAGAGTAAGATATTGAAAAGGGGAAAAGTTCTGTTTTTATTGCATATATCGACGTTTCAGCCGGATTAGAGCGGTTTTACGTGTACTTCTTCCATCGGTAATATAAACAGAAAATCAGGAACATTTTAGTTATCTCTAATGAAAACACATTGATTTTTATCATTTGTATCGGAAACAACATTGTCATATTTATTTTCTTTGATCTAAATAATACGAAACCTAGCTTAATGATTCGAAGTTTAAATCCTCAAATTTGGTATAATAGTGACTTTTTTCACGTTTTTCATGTAGTTTAATATTACGTAAATATGTTTATTTTTACCAATACTTCGATACTATTTCATGCAGTATCACGATATGTGATTTGGCCTTCAAATCTCAGAATTTCGCATAATATTGTATTTTAAGCAAGTTTTCTTGCATTTTGTTTCGTACTAAAAATCATCGAATTAGCAATATTTTGACGTTTATCATCCCCTTTTCCTTTATGTGATGTAAACAAAATATCATCGAATTAGGCAATATTTTGCCGTTTTTCCACGTTTTTGTGAATTTTCAGTTTATTGGTATTAATTCAATAAATATACGATAGAAATGATGCAAACACATAATTGATTAGAAATTAACCTTAAATACTTCATTTGCAAACAACTATTTGTTTCTCGTTAAAATACAGAGTAAGATATTGAAAAGGAGAGAAGTTCTGTTCATATTACATATATCGACGTTTCAGCCGGATTAGAGCGGTTTTACGTGAACAACTTCCATCGGTAATATAAACGGAAAATCAGGAACATTTTAGTTAATTCTAATGAAAACGCATTGATTTTCATATTTTTTATTGGAAACAACATTGTCATATGTCTTTTCTGGGATCTTCTTAATACGAAACCTCGCTCTGTGATTTGAAGATAAAATCCTCATATATGGTAAAATAGTGACTTTTTTCACGTTGTCCATGTAGTGTGATTTTACGTAAATATATTCATTTTTACCAATATTTCGACATTACATCATGTTTTCTCACGATATGTGATTTGGCCGTCATATCACAGAATATTGCAAATTTTGCATTTTTAAGCAAGTTTCTTGCATTTTGTTTTGTACTATAAATCTTCGAATTTATCGTTAGTTAGTGACTATGACGTTTATCATCCCCTTTTCCATTATGTGATTTAAACAAAATATCATCGAATTAGGCAATATTTTGCCGTTTTTCTACGTTTTTGTGAATTTTCAGTTTATTGGTATTAATTCATTAAATATACGATAGAAATGATGCAAACACATAATTGATTAGAAATTAACCTTAAATACTTCATTTGCAAACAACTATTTGTTTCTCGTTAAAATACAGAGTAAGATATTGAAAAGGAGAGAAGTTCTGTTTTTATTGCATATATCGACGTTTCAGCCGGATTAGAGCGGTTTTACGTGAACATCTTCCATCGGAATTATAAACGGAAAATCAGGAACATTTTAGTTAATTCTAATGAAAACGCATTGATTTTTATCATTTGTAATGGAAACAACATTGTCATATGTCTTTTCTTGGATCTTCTTAATACGAAACCTCGCTCTGTGATTTGAAGTTAAAATCCTCAAATATGGTATAATAGTGACTTTTTTAACGTTTTTCATGTAGTTTGATGTTACGTAAATATGTTTATTTTTACCAATACTTCGATACTATTTCATGTAGTATCACGATATGTGATTTGGCCTTCAAATCTCAGAATTTCGCATAATATTGCATTTTAAGCAAGTTTTCTTGCATTTTGTTTCGTACTAAAAATCATCTAATTTAGCAATATTTTGACGTTTATCATCCCCTTTTCGTTTATGTGATTTAAACAAAATATAATCGAATTAGGCAATATTTTGCCGTTTTTCCACGTTTTTGTGAATTTTCAGTTTATTGTTATTAATTCATTAAATATACGATAAAAATGATGCAAACACATAATTGATTAGAAATTAACCTTAAATACTTCATTTGCAATCAACTATTTGTTTCTCGTTAAAATACAGAGTAAGATATTGAAAAAGGGAAAAGTTCTGTTTTTATTGCATATATCGACGTTTCAGCCGGATTAGAGCGGTTTTACGTGTACTTCTTCCATCGGTAATATAAACGGAAAATCAGGAACATTTTAGTTATCTCTAATGAAAACACATTTATTTTTAACATTTGTATCGGAAACAACATTGTCATATGTCTTTTCTTTGAACTAAATAATACGAAACCTCGCTTAATGATTCGAAGTTTAAATCCTCAAATTTGGTATAATAGTGACTTTTTTCACGTTTTTCATGTAGTTTGATATTACGTAAATATGTTTATTTTTACCAATACTTCGATACTATTTCATGTAGTATAACTATATGTGATTTGGCCTTCAAATCTCAGAATTTCGCATAATATTGTATTTTAAGCAAGTTTTCTTGCATTTTGTTTCGTACTAAAAATCATCGAATTTAGCAATATTTTGACGTTTATCATCCCCTTTTCCTGTATGTGATATAAACCAAATATCATCGAATTAGGCAATATTTTGCCGTTTTTCCACGTTTTTGTGAATTTTCAGTTTATTGGTATTAATTCAATAAATATACGATAGAAATGATGCAAACACATAATTGATTAGAAATTAACCTTAAATACTTCATTTGCAAACAACTATTTGTTTCTCGTTAAAATACAGAGTAAGATATTGAAAAGGAGAGAAGTTCTGTTCTTATTACATATATCGACGTTTCAGCCGGATTAGAGCGGTTTTACGTGAACATCTTCCATCGGTAATATAAACGTAAAATCAGGAACATTTTAGTTAATTCTAATGAAAACGCATTGATTTTCATATTTTTTATTGGAAACAACATTGTCATATGTCTTTTCTGGGATCTTCTTAATACGAAACCTCGCTCTGTGATTTGAAGTTAAAATCCTCAAATTTGGTATAATAGTGACTTTTTTCACGTTTTTCATGTAGTTTGATATTACGTAAATATGTTTATTTTTACCAATACTTCGATACTATTTCATGTAGTATCACGATATGTGATTTGGCCTTCAAATCTCAGAATTTCGCATAATATTGCATTTTAAGCAAGTTTTGTTGCATTTTGTTTCGATACAGAGGCAGTTCGATACAACTGCAGCCCTCTCTTGAACCTCTGCATCCCTCTCTTGAACTCCTGCATCTCTCTCTTGAGCCTCTGTATCCCCCTCATGAGCCTTTGCATCACTCTCTTAAGCCTCTGAATCCCTCTCTTGATCCTCTGCGTCACTCTCGTAAACCTCGGCATCACTCTCTTGAGCCTCTGCATAACTCTCTTGAGTGTCTGCATCACTCTCTTGAGCCTCTGCATCTCTCTCGTGAGCCTCTGCAACACTATCCTGAGCCTCTGCATCACTCTCTTAAGCCTCTGAATCAATCTCTTGAGCCTCTGAATCCCTCTCTTGAGCCTCTGCATCACTCTCTCGAGCCTCTGCATCACTCAATTGAGCCTTTGCATCACACTCTTAAGCCTCTGAATTCCTCTCTTGAGCCTCTGAATCCCTCTCTTGAGCCTCTGCATCACTCTCTCGAGCCTCTGCATCACTCTCTTGAGCCTCTGCATCACTCCCTTCAGCCTCTGCATCCCTCTATTGAGCCTCTACATCATTCTCCTAAGCCTCTGCATCATTCTTTTGAGCCTCTGCATCACTCTCTTGATCCTCAACATTACTCTCTTAAGCCTCTGCATCACTCTCTCGAGCCTCTGCATCACTCTCTTGAGCCTCTGCATCACTCTCTTAAGCCTCTGCATCCCTCTCTTCATCCTCTGCATCATTCTCTTGAGCCTCAGCATCATTCTCTTGAGACTCTGCATCCCTCTCTTAAGCTTTTAACTCATCATTCTCTTGAGCCTCTGCATCACTCTCTTAAGCCTCTGCATCCCTCTCTTGAGTCTCTGCATCACTCTCGTGAGCCTCTGCATCACTCTCTTGAGCCTCTGCATCACTCTCTTGACCCTCTGCATCCTTCTCTTGAGCCTCTACATCCCTCTCATGAGCCTTTGCATTACTCTCTTAAGCCTCTGCAGCCCTCTCTTGATGCTCTGCATCACTCTCGTGAGCCTCATTTCATCCCTCTCTTAAGACTCTGCATCACTCTTTTAAGCCTCTGCATCACTCTCGTAAGCCTCTGAATCACTCTCTTGAGCCTCTGCATGCCTCTCTTGAACTCCTGCATCCCTCTCATGAGCCTCTGCATCCCTCTCTTGAGCCTTTGCATCTCTCTCATAAGCCTCTGCATCCCTCTGTTGAGCCTCTGTATCACTCTCAAGAGCCTCTGCATCCCTCCCTATTGCCTCTTCATCCTTCAGTTGAGCCTCTGCATCCCTCTCTAGAGCCTCTGCATCCCTCTCTTGTGCCTCTGCATCCCTCTCTTGAGCCTCTTCCTCCCTCTCTTAAGCCTCTGCATCACTCTCTTAAGCCCTGTATTACGCACTTAAGCCTCTGAATCCCTCTCTTGAGCCTCTGCATCACTCTCTTGAGCCTCTACATCACCCTCTTGAGCCTCTGCATCACTCTCTTGAGCCTCTGCATCACTTTTTTCAGCCTCTTTATTTCTCTCTTGTGCTTCTGCATCACTCTCTTGAACCTCTGATTCACTCTCGTCAGCCTCTGCATCACTCTCTTCAGCTGCTGCACCCCTCTCTTAGTCCTCTGCATCACTCTCATAAGCCTCTGCATCACTCTCTTGATCCTCTGCATAACACTCTTGAGTCTCTGCATCACTCTCTTGAGCCTCTGTATCCCTCTCTTGAGCCTCTGCATCACTCTCTTAAGCCTCTGCATCACTCTCGTAAGCCTCTGAATCACTCTCTTGAGCCTCTGCATCACTCTCTTCAGTCCCTGCATCCCTCTCTTGAGCCTCTGCATCACTCTCCTGAGCCTCTGCATCACTCTCTTCAGCCTCTACATCCCTCTTTTAAGCCGCTGCAACACTTTCTTAAGCAACTGCAGCCCTCTCTTGAACCTCTGCATCCCTCTCTTGAACTCCTGCATCTCTCTCTTGAGCCTCTGTATCCCTCTCATAAGCCTTTGCATCACTCTCTTAAGCCTCTGAATCCCTCTCTTGATCCTCTGCATCACTCTCGTAAACCTCAGCATCACTCTCTTGAGCCTCTGCATAACTCTCTTGAGTGTCTGCATCACTCTCTTGAGCCTCTGCATCTCTCTCGTGAGCCTCTGCAACACTATCCTGAGCCTCTGCATCACTCTCTTAAGCCTCTGAATCAATCTCTTGAGCCTCTGAATCCCTCTCTTGAGCCTCTGCATCACTCTCTCGAGCCTCTGCATCACTCAATTGAGCCTTTGCATCACACTCTTAAGCCTCTGAATTCCTCATATAGCCATAATTCTGCGAAATATGGCTCAAGCGTCGAATTTGGAATATTTTGAAAACTGCAGGGGGGAGGGGCAGAATGTGACCCATCGCGTCTCTCAGAAATTGACATATTTTCTGTATAAAAAATTCTTAATTTCAAACTGCGAATATGTGTAGAGAGCTAGAATTTGGATCCAAAATATGGTTCAAGCGTAGAATTTTGGAGGTTTTGGATATTTTGAAAACTGCTGGGGGAGTTTGGGCAAAATGTGACCCATCGGCGCTCTCAGTAATTGCATATTTTCGGTATAAAAATTCGTAATTTCAAACAGCGAATACGTGCAGAGAGCAAGAACTTGGCTCCAAAATATGGCTCAATCCTCAAATTTCGGATGTTTTGGATATTTTGAAAACTGCTGGGGGAGGGGTTGGGGCAAAATGTGACCCATCGCCACTCTCAGTAATTGGAATATTTTCGGAATAAAAAGTCGTAATTTCAAACTGCGAATATGTGCAGAGAGCCAAAATTTGGCTTCAAAATATGGCTCAAGGGTCGAATTAGGGATGTTTGGAATATTTTGAAAAGTGCAGAGGGTTTTGGGCAAAATGTAAAACATCGCCGCTCTCAGTAATTGGCATTTTTTCGGTATGAAAATTCGTAATATCAAACTGCGAGTACGTGAAGTAAGCTAGAATTTGGCTTTAAAATATGGCTCAGGGGTCGAATTTGGGATGTTTGGGCTATTTTGAAAACTGCAGGGAGGGTTTGGGCAAATTGTGACCCATCGCCGCTCACAGTAATTGGCGTATTTTCGGTATAAAAGTCGTAATTTCAAACGGCAAATACTTGCAGAGAGCCAGAGTTTGGCTCCTAAATATGGTTTAAGCGTCAAAATTGGGATGTTTGGGACTTTTGAAAACTGCAGGGGGGGTTTGGGCAAAATGTGACCCATCGCTGCTCTAAATAATTGGCATATTTTCGGTATAAAAAGTCGTAATTTCAAACTGCGAGAAAGTGCAGAGAGCGAGAATTTGGCTCCAAAATGTTGCTCAAGCGTTGAATTTGGGATGTTTGGGATATTTTGAAAACTGCAGGGAGAGTTTGGGCAAAATATGATCCATCGCCGCTCTCATTTATTGGCATATTTTCGGTTTAAAAAGTCGAAATTTCAAACTGCGAATACGGTCAGAGAGCGAGTATTTGGCTCCAAAATATGGCTCAACGGTCGATTTTGGGATGTTTTGGATATTTTAAAAACTGCAGTGGGAGTTTGGGCAAAATGTGACCCATCGCTCCTTTCAATATTTAGCATATTTTCGGTAAAAAAAGTCGTAATTTCAAACTGCGAATACTTCCAGAGAGCCAGAGTTTGGCTCCAAAACATGGCTCAAGGATCGAATTTAGGATGTCTGGGATATTTTAAAAACTGCAGGGGGGGTTTGGGAAAAAGATGACCCATTGCTTTTCTCAGGAATTGGAATATTTTCGGTATAAAAATTCGTAATTTCAAACTGCGAATACATGCACAGAGGCAGAATTTGGCTCCAAAATATGGCTCAAGTGTCGAATTTGGGATGTTTATGATATTTTGAAAACTGCAGGGTGGGCTTGGGCAAAATGTGACCCGTCGCTGCTCTCAGTAATTGGCATATTTTCGGTGTAAAATTCGTAATTTTAACTGTGAATACCTGCAGAAAGACAGAATTTGGCTCCATGATATGGCTCAAGCTTCGAATTTTGGATCTTTTGAATATTTTGAATACTGCTGGGAGGGTTTGGGCAAAATGTGATCCATCGCCGCTTTCATTAACTGGCATATTATCGGTATAAAAAGTCGTAATTTTAAACTGCGAATACGTGCAGAGAGCCAGAATTTGGCTCCAAAATATTACTCAAGGGGTCGAATTTGGGATGTTTCGGATGTTTTGAAAACTGCAGGGGGGTTTGGGCTAAATTTGACCCTTCGCCGCTCTCAGTAATTGCCATATTTTCGGTTTAAAAAGTCGTTTTTTCAAACTGCGAATACGTGCATAGAGTCAGAATTTGGCTCCAAAATATGGCTCAAGCGTCGAATTTGGAATATTTTCAAAACTGCAGGGGGGGTTTGGGCAAAATGTGACCCATCGCGCCTCTCAGAAATTGGCATATTTTCGGTATAAAAAATTCTTAATTTCAAACTGCGAATATGTGTAAAGAGCTAGAATTTGGATCCAAAATATGGTTCAAGCGTAGAATTTAGGATGTTTTGGATATTTTGAAAACTGCAGGGGGGGATTGGGCAAAATGTGACCCATCGGCGCTCTCAGTAATTGCATATTTTAGGTATAAAAATTCGTAATTTCAAACAGCGAATACGTGCAGAGAGCAAGAATTTGGCTCCAAAATATGGCTCAATCGTCAAATTTGGGATGTTTGCGATATTTTGAAAACTGCAGGGAGGGTTTGGGCAAAATGTGATCCATCGCCGCTTTCAATAATTGGCATTTTTTCTGTTTAAAAAGTCGTAATTTCAAATTGCGAATACGTGCAGAGAGAATTTTGCTCCAAAATATGGCACAAGCGTTTCATTTGGGCTGTTTTGTTTGGGATGATGTTTTTAAAACTGCAAGGAGGGTTTGTGAAGAATGTGATCCATCGCCGCTCTCTGTAATTGGCATATTTTCGGTATAAAAATTCGTAATTTCGAACTGCGAATAGGTGCAGAGAGTCAGAATCTAATCAATTATGCGTTTGCATCATTTTTTTCGTATATTTAATGAATTAATACCAATAAACTGAAAATTCACATAAACGTAGAAAACGGCAAAATTGCCTAATTCGATGATATTTTGTTTATATCACATAATGGAAAAGGGGATGATAAACGTCAAAATATTGCAAAATTCGATGATTTTTAGTACAAAACAAAATGCAAGAAACTTGCTTAAAAATGCAAAATTTGCTAAATTCTGAGATATGACGGCCAAATCCCATATCGTGAGAAAACAAGAAGTGGTATCGAAATATTGGTTAAAATGAATATATTTATGTAAAATCACACTACATGAAAAACGTGAAAAAAGTCACTATTTTACCATATATGAGGATTTTAACTTCAAATCATAGAGCGAGGTTTCGTATTAAGAAGATCCAAGAAAAGACATATGACAATGTTGTTTCCAATACAAATAATAAAAATCAATGCGTTTTCATTAGAATTAACTCAAAATGTTCCTGATTTTCCGTTTATATTACCGATGGCAGATGTACACGTAAAACCGCTCTATTTAGGCTGAAACGTCGATATTTGCAATAAAAACAGAACTTCTCCCCTTTTCAATATCTTCCTCTGTATTTTAACGAGAAACAAAGAGTTGATTGAAAATTAAGTATTTAAGGTTAATTTCTAATCAATTATGTGTTTGCATCATTTTATCGTATATTTATTGAATTAATACCAACAAACTGAAATTTCACAAAAACGTGGAAAAACGGCAAAATATTGCCTAATTCGATGATATTTTGTTTATACCAAATAGAGGAAAAGGGGATGATAAACATCAAAATATTGCTAAATTCAAAGATTTTTAGTACAAGACAAAATGCAAGAAACATGCTTAAAAATGCAAAATTTGCAAAATTCTGAGATATGACGGCCAAATCACATATCGTGAGAAAACATGAAGTAGTATCGAAATATTGGTAAAAATGAATATTATTACGTAAATCACACTACATGAAAAACGTGAAAAAAGTCACTATTTTACCATATATGAGGATTTTAACTTCATATCATAGAGCGAGGTTTCGTATTAAGAAGATCCAAGAAAAGACATATGACAATGTTGTTTCCAATACAAATGATAAAAATCAACGCGTTTTCATTAGAATTAACTAAAATGTTCCTGATTTTCCGTTTATATTACCAATGGAAGATGTACACGTAAAACCGCTCTAATCCGGCTGAAACGTCGATATATGCAATAAAAACAGAACTTCTCCCCTTTTCAATATCTTACTCTGTATTTTAACGAGAAACAAATAGTTGATTGAAAATGAAGTATTTAAGGTTAATTTCTAATCAATTATGTGTTTGCATCATTTTTATCGTATATATAATGAATTAATAACAATAAACTGAAAATTTACAAAAACGTGGAAAAACGGCAAAATATTGCCCAATTCGATGATATTTTGTTTAAATCACATAAAGGAAAAGGGGATGATAAGCATCAAAATATTTCTGAATTCGATGCCTTTTAGTACGAAACAAAATGCAAGAAAACTTGCTTTAAATGTAATATTATGCGAAATTCTGAGATTTGAAGGCCAAATCACATATCGTAATACTATGCAGGCGATGAGTCTCAATAACGTGGCTGAAGTATGTTCACCAGACCACACACTAGAAATTGAAAGGACGACGACGTTTCGGTCCGTCCTGGACCATTCTCAAGTCGATTGTGATGAGGACAGGTAGGGACAGGCATTAAATAGGCAAGAGAGAGCTGAGGAGGAAAGTCAGGTGTAGGGGATAGTAGTAATGAGAACTGCAGCAGGCCTATTGGCCCATACGAGGCAGCTCCTATTATAACCACCGAAGGAGATAGTAATAGGAAAAAGAAGAGGTTAGCAAGGGAGCGTAGAAGACAATGAACAGAAAAAGGGAGAAGAGAGAAAGAAAGGGAAAGAGAAAGAAAGAAATGGAAGGGGGAAAGCTTATGTTAAGTCACGTTTGTTAGAAAGATTAGAGCATTTGAGTATATACTGTGAAAGGGAAGAGTCCACAGCAACAAAGCCAGGACTCAAGTTCATGTTGGGTACATTGTTAATAAGAGCCGATTCTACAAGACGGCGTCTGTGTAGAGAAGAGGCAGGAAAGATAATACTACATGAAGTAGTATCGAAATATTGGTAAAAATTAATATATATACGTAATATCAAACGACATGAAAAACGTGAAAAAAATCACTATTATACCAAATTTGAGGATTTTAACTTCGAATCATAAAGCGAGGTTTCGTATTATTTAGATCCAAGAAAAGACACATGACAATGTTGTTTCCTATACAAATGATAAAAATCAATGTGTTTTCATTTGAATTAACTAAAATGTTCCTTATTTTCCGTTTATATTACCGATGGAAGATGTACACGTAAAACCGCTCTATTCCGGCTGAAACGTCTATATATGCAATAAAAACCGAACTTCTCCCTTTATCAATATCTTACTCAGTATTTTAACGAGAAACAAATAGATGATTGAAAATGAAGTATTTAAGGTTATTATCTAATTAATTATGTGTTTGCATCGTTTTTATCGAATATTTAATGAATTAATAGCAGTAAACTGAAAATTCACAAAAATGTGGAAAAACGGCAAAATATTGCCTAATTCGATGACATTTTGTTTAAATCACATAAAGGAACAGAGGATGATAAACGTCATAATATTGCTAAATTCGGTGATTTCCATTACAAAACAAAATGCAAGAAACTTGCTTAAAAATGCAAAATTTGCGAAATTCTTAGATATGACGACCAAATCACATATCGTGAGAAAACATGAAGTAGTATCGAAATATTGGTAAAACGAATATATTTACGTAAAATCACACTACATGAAAAACGTGAAAAAAGTCACTATTTTACCATATTTGAGGATTTTAACTTCAAATCATAGAGCGAGGTTTCGTATTAATTTAAGAAGATCCAAGAAAAGACATATGACAATATTGTTTCCAATACAAATGATAAAAATCAATGCGCTTTCATTAGAATTACCAAAAATGTTCCTGACTTTCTGTTTATATTACCGGTGGAAGATGCACACGTGAAACCGCTCTAATTCGGCTGAAATGTCAATATATGCAATAAAAACAGAACTTCTCCCCTTTTCAATATCTTACTCTGTATTTTAACGAGAAACAAATACTTGATTGAAAAGGAAGTATTTAAGGTTAATTTCTAATCAATTATGTGTTTGCATCATTTTATCGTATATTTATTGAATTAATACCAACAAACTGAAAATTCACAAAAACGTGGAAAAACGGCAAAATATTGCCTAATTCGATGATATTTTGTTTATACCAAATAGAGGAAAAGGGGATGATAAACATGAAAATATTGCTAAATTCGATGATTTTTAGTACAAGACAAAATGCAAGAAACATGCTTAAAAATGCAAAATTTGCAAAATTCTAAGATATGACGGCCAAATCACATATCGTGAGAAAACATGAAGTAGTATCGAAATATTGGTAAAAATGAATATTATTACGTAAATCACACTAAATGAAAAACGTGAAAAAAGTCACTATTTTACCATATATGAGGATTTTAACTTCATATCATAGAGCGAGGTTTCGTATTAAGAAGATCCAAGAAAAGACATATGACAATGTTGTTTCCAATACAAATGATAAAAATCAACGCGTTTTCATTAGAATTAACTAAAATGTTCCTGATTTTCCGTTTATATTACCAATGGAAGATGTACACGTAAAACCGCTCTAATCCGGCTGAAACGTCGATATATGCAATAAAAACAGAACTTCTCCCCTTTTCAATATCTTACTCTGTATTTTAACGAGAAACAAATAGTTGATTGAAAATGAAGTATTTAAGGTTAATTTCTAATCAATTATGTGTTTGCATCATTTTTATCGTATATATAATGAATTAATAACAATAAACTGAAAATTTACAAAAACGTGGAAAAACGGCAAAATATTGCCTAATTCGATGATATTTTGTTTAAATCACATAAAGGAAAAGGGGATGATAAGCATCAAAATATTTCTGAATTCGATGCCTTTTAGTACGAAACAAAATGCAAGAAAACTTGCTTTAAATGCAATATTATGCGAAATTCTGAGATTTGAAGGCCAAATCACATATCGTAATACTATGCAGGCGATGAGTCTCAATAACGTGGCTGAAGTATGTTCACCAGACCACACACTAGAAATTGAAGGGACGACGACGTTTCGGTCCGTCCTGGACCATTCTCAAGTCGATTGTGATGAGGACAGGTAGGGACAGGCATTAAATAGGCAAGAGAGAGCTGAGGAGGAAAGTCAGGTGTAGGGGATAGTAGTAATGAGAACTGCAGCAGGCCTATTGGCCCATACGAGGCAGCTCCTATTATAACCACCGAAGGAGATAGTAATAGGAAAAAGAAGAGGTTAGCAAGGGAGCGTAGAAGACAATGAACAGAAAAAGGGAGAAGAGAGAAAGAAAGGGAAAGAGAAAGAAAGAAATGGAAGGGGGAAAGCTTATGTTAAGTCACGTTTGTTAGAAAGATTAGAGCATTTGAGTATATACTGTGAAAGGGAAGAGTCCACAGCAACAAAGCCAGGACTCAAGTTCATGTTGGGTACATTGTTAATAAGAGCCGATTCTACAAGACGGCGTCTGTGTAGAGAAGAGGCAGGAAAGATAATACTACATGAAGTAGTATCGAAATATTGGTAAAAATTAATATATATACGTAATATCAAACGACATGAAAAACGTGAAAAAAATCACTATTATACCAAATTTGAGGATTTTAACTTCGAATCATAAAGCGAGGTTTCGTATTATTTAGATCCAAGAAAAGACACATGACAATGTTGTTTCCTATACAAATGATAAAAATCAATGTGTTTTCATTTGAATTAACTAAAATGTTCCTTATTTTCCGTTTATATTACCGATGGAAGATGTACACGTAAAACCGCTCTATTCCGGCTGAAACGTCTATATATGCAATAAAAACCGAACTTCTCCCTTTATCAATATCTTACTCAGTATTTTAACGAGAAACAAATAGATGATTGAAAATGAAGTATTTAAGGTTATTATCTAATTAATTATGTGTTTGCATCGTTTTTATCGAATATTTAATGAATTAATAGCAGTAAACTGAAAATTCACAAAAATGTGGAAAAACGGCAAAATATTGCCTAATTCGATGACATTTTGTTTAAATCACATAAAGGAACAGAGGATGATAAACGTCATAATATTGCTAAATTCGGTGATTTCCATTACAAAACAAAATGCAAGAAACTTGCTTAAAAATGCAAAATTTGCGAAATTCTTAGATATGACGACCAAATCACATATCGTGAGAAAACATGAAGTAGTATCGAAATATTGGTAAAACGAATATATTTACGTAAAATCACACTACATGAAAAACGTGAAAAAAGTCACTATTTTACCATATTTGAGGATTTTAACTTCAAATCATAGAGCGAGGTTTCGTATTAATTTAAGAAGATCCAAGAAAAGACATATGACAATATTGTTTCCAATACAAATGATAAAAATCAATGCGCTTTCATTAGAATTACCAAAAATGTTCCTGACTTTCTGTTTATATTACCGGTGGAAGATGTACACGTGAAACCGCTCTAATTCGGCTGAAATGTCAATATATGCAATAAAAACAGAACTTCTCCCCTTTTCAATATCTTACTCTGTATTTTAACGAGAAACAAATACTTGATTGAAAAGGAAGTATTTAAGGTTAATTTCTAATCAATTATGTGTTTGCATCATTTTATCGTATATTTATTGAATTAATACCAACAAACTGAAAATTCACAAAAACGTGGAAAAACGGCAAAATATTGCCTAATTCGATGATATTTTGTTTATACCAAATAGAGGAAAAGGGGATGATAAACATGAAAATATTGCTAAATTCGATGATTTTTAGTACAAGACAAAATGCAAGAAACATGCTTAAAAATGCAAAATTTGCAAAATTCTAAGATATGACGGCCAAATCACATATCGTGAGAAAACATGAAGTAGTATCGAAATATTGGTAAAAATGAATATTATTACGTAAATCACACTAAATGAAAAACGTGAAAAAAGTCACTATTTTACCATATATGAGGATTTTAACTTCATATCATAGAGCGAGGTTTCGTATTAAGAAGATCCAAGAAAAGACATATGACAATGTTGTTTCCAATACAAATGATAAAAATCAACGCGTTTTCATTAGAATTAACTAAAATGTTCCTGATTTTCCATTTATATTACCAATGGAAGATGTACACGTAAAACCGCTCTAATCCGGCTGAAACGTCGATATATGCAATAAAAACAGAACTTCTCCCCTTTTCAATATCTTACTCTGTATTTTAACGAGAAACAAATAGTTGATTGAAAATGAAGTATTTAAGGTTAATTTCTAATCAATTATGTGTTTGCATCATTTTTATCGTATATATAATGAATTAATAACAATAAACTGAAAATTTACAAAAACGTGGAAAAACGGCAAAATATTGCCTAATTCGATGATATTTTGTTTAAATCACATAAAGGAAAAGGGGATGATAAGCATCAAAATATTTCTGAATTCGATGCCTTTTAGTACGAAACAAAATGCAAGAAAACTTGCTTTAAATGCAATATTATGCGAAATTCTGAGATTTGAAGGCCAAATCACATATCGTAATACTATGCAGGCGATGAGTCTCAATAACGTGGCTGAAGTATGTTCACCAGACCACACACTAGAAATTGAAGGGACGACGACGTTTCGGTCCGTCCTGGACCATTCTCAAGTCGATTGTGATGAGGACAGGTAGGGACAGGCATTAAATAGGCAAGAGAGAGCTGAGGAGGAAAGTCAGGTGTAGGGGATAGTAGTAATGAGAACTGCAGCAGGCCTATTGGCCCATACGAGGCAGCTCCTATTATAACCACCGAAGGAGATAGTAATAGGAAAAAGAAGAGGTTAGCAAGGGAGCGTAGAAGACAATGAACAGAAAAAGGGAGAAGAGAGAAAGAAAGGGAAAGAGAAAGAAAGAAATGGAAGGGGGAAAGCTTATGTTAAGTCACGTTTGTTAGAAAGATTAGAGCATTTGAGTATATACTGTGAAAGGGAAGAGTCCACAGCAACAAAGCCAGGACTCAAGTTCATGTTGGGTACATTGTTAATAAGAGCCGATTCTACAAGACGGCGTCTGTGTAGAGTAGAGGCAGGAAAGATAATACTACATGAAGTAGTATCGAAATATTGGTAAAAATTAATATATATACGTAATATCAAACGACATGAAAAACGTGAAAAAAATCACTATTATACCAAATTTGAGGATTTTAACTTCGAATCATAAAGCGAGGTTTCGTATTATTTAGATCCAAGAAAAGACACATGACAATGTTGTTTCCTATACAAATGATAAAAATCAATGTGTTTTCATTTGAATTAACTAAAATGTTCCTTATTTTCCGTTTATATTACCGATGGAAGATGTACACGTAAAACCGCTCTATTCCGGCTGAAACGTCTATATATGCAATAAAAACCGAACTTCTCCCTTTATCAATATCTTACTCTGTATTTTAACGAGAAACAAATAGATGATTGAAAATGAAGTATTTAAGGTTATTATCTAATTAATTATGTGTTTGCATCGTTTTTATCGAATATTTAATGAATTAATAGCAGTAAACTGAAAATTCACAAAAATGTGGAAAAACGGCAAAATATTGCCTAATTCGATGACATTTTGTTTAAATCACATAAAGGAACAGAGGATGATAAACGTCATAATATTGCTAAATTCGGTGATTTCCATTACAAAACAAAATGCAAGAAACTTGCTTAAAAATGCAAAATTTGCGAAATTCTTAGATATGACGACCAAATCACATATCGTGAGAAAACATGAAGTAGTATCGAAATATTGGTAAAACGAATATATTTACGTAAAATCACACTACATGAAAAACGTGAAAAAAGTCACTATTTTACCATATTTGAGGATTTTAACTTCAAATCATAGAGCGAGGTTTCGTATTAATTTAAGAAGATCCAAGAAAAGACATATGACAATATTGTTTCCAATACAAATGATAAAAATCAATGCGCTTTCATTAGAATTACCAAAAATGTTCCCGATTTTCCGTTTATATTTCCGATGGAAGATGTACACGTAAAACCGCTCTAATCCGGCTGAAACGTCGATATATGCAATAAAAACAGAACTTCTCCCCTTTTAAATATCTTACTCTGTATTTTAACGAGAAACAAATACTTGATTGAAAAGGAAGTATTTAAGGTTAATTTCTAATGAATTATGTGTTTGCATCATTTTATCGTATTTTTAATGAATTAATAACAATAAACTGAAAATTCACATAAACGTGGAAAAACGGCAAAATATTGCCTAATTCGATGATATTTTGTTTAAATCACATAAAGGAAAAGGGAATGATTAACGTCAAAATATTGCTAAATTCGACGATTTTTAGTACGAAACAAAATGCAAGAAAACTTGCTTAAAATGCAATATTATGCAAAATTCTGAGATTTGAAGGCCAAATCATATATCGTGATACAACATGAAATAGTATCGAAATATTGGTAAAAATTAATATATATACGTATTATCAAACTATATGAAAAACGTGAAAAATATCACTATTATACCAAATTTCAGGATTTTAACTTCGAATCATAAAGCGAAGTTTCGTATTATTTAGATCCAAGAAAACATATATGACAATATTGTTTCCAATACAAATGATAAAAACCAATATGTTTTCATTAGAAATAACTAAAATGTTCCTGATTTTCCGTTTATATTACCGATGGAAGATGTACACGTAAAACAGCACTAATTCGGCTGAAACGTCGATATATGCAATAAAAACAGAACTTCACCCCTTTTCAATATCTTACTCTGTATTTTAACGCGAAACAAATAGTTGATTGAAAATGAAGTATTTAAGGTTAATTTCTAATCAATTATGTGTTTGCATCATTTTTACCGTATATTTAATGAATTAATAACAATAAACTGAAAATTTACAAAAACGTAGAAAAACAACAAAATATTGCCTAATTCGATGATAATTTGTTTAAATCACATAAAGGAAAAGGGGATGGTAAACGTCATAATATTGCTAAATTCGATGATTTTTAGTACAAAACAAAATGCAAGAAACTTGCTTAAAAATGCAAAATTTGCGAAATTCTGAGATATGACTGCCAAATCACATATCGTGAGAAAACATGAAGTAGTATCGAAGTATTGGTTAAAATTAATGTATTTACGTAAAATCACACTACACGAAAAACGTGAAAAAAGTCACTATTTTACCATATTTGAGGATTTTAACTTCAAATCAAAGAGCTAGGTTTCGTATTAAGAAGATCCAAGAAAAGACATATGACAATGTTGCTTCCAATACAAATGATAAAAATCAATGCGTTTTCATTAGAATTAACTAAAATGTTACTGATTTTCTGTTTATATTACCGATGGAAGATGTACACGTAAAACCGCTCTAATTCGGCTGAAACGTCGATATATGCAATAAAAACAGAACTCCCCCCTTTTTCAGTATCTTACGCTGTATTTTAACGCAAAACAAATAGTTGATTGAAAATGAAGTATTTAAGGTTAATTTCTAATCAATTATGTGTTTGCATCATTTTTATCGTATATTTAATGAATTAATAACAATAAACTGAAAATTCAACAAAACGTGGAAAAACAGCCAAATATTGCCTAATTCGATGATAATTTGCTTAAATCACATAAAGGAAAAGGGGATGATAAACGTCATAATATTGCTAAATTCGATGATTTTTAGTACAAAACAAAATGCAAGAAACTTGCTTAAAAATGCAAAATTTGCTAAATTCTGAGATATGACGGCCAAATCACATATCGGGAGAAGACATGAAGTAGTATCAAAATATTTTAAAAAATGAATATATTTACGTAAAATCACACTACACGAAAAACGTGAAAAAAGTCACTATTTTACCATATTTGAGGATTTTAACTTCAAATCATAGAGCGAGGTTTCATATGAAGAAGATCCAAGAAAAGACATATGACAATGTTGTTTCCAAAACAAATGATAAAAATCAATGCGTTTTCATTAGAATTAATGAAAATGTTCCTGATTTTCCGTTTATATTACCGATGGAAGATGCACACGTAAAACTGCTCTAATCCGGCTGAAACGTCGATATATGCAATAAAAACAGAACTTCTCCCCTTTTAAATATTTTACTCTGTATTTTAACGAGTAACAAATACTTGATTGAAAAGGAAGTATTTAAGGTTAATTTCTAATCAATTATGTGTTTGCATCATTTTATCGAATATTTAATGAATTAATAACAATAAACTGAAAATTCACAAAAACGTGGAAAAACGGCAAAATATTGCCTAATTCGATGATATTTTGCTTAAATCACATAAAGAAAAAGGGGATGATAAACGTCAAAATATTGCTATATTCGACGATTTTTAGTACGAAACAAAATGCAAGAAAACTTGCTTAAAATGCAATATTATGCGAAATTCTGATATTTGAAGGCCAAATCATATATCGTGATACAACATGAAATAGTATCGAAATATTGGTAAAAATGAATATATATACGTAATATCAAACTACATGAAAAACGTGAAAAATATCACTATTATACCAAATTTGAGGATTTTAACTTCGAATCATAAAGCGAGGTTTCGTATTATTTAGATCCAAGAAAAGACATATGACAATGTTTTTTCCAATACAAATGATGAAAACCAATATGTTTTCATTAGAATTAACTAAAATGTTCCTGATTTTCCGTTTATATTACCGATGGAAAATGTACACGTAAAACCGCTTTAATTCGGCTGAAACGTCGATATATGCAATAAAAACAGAACTTCTCCCCTTTTCAATATCTTACTCTGTATTTTAACGCGAAACAAATAGTTGATTGAAAATGAAGTATTTAAGGTTAATTTCTAATCAGTTATGTGTTTACATCATTTTTATCGTATATTTAATAAATTAATAACAATAAACTGAAAATTCACAAAAACGTGGGAAAACGGCAAAATATTGCCTAATTCGATGATATTTTGTTTAAATCACATAAAGGAAAAGGGGATGATAAGCATCAAAATATTTCTGAATTCGATGCCTTTTAGTACGAAACAAAATACAAGAAACTTGCTTAAAAATGCAAAATTTGCGAAATTCTGAGATATGACTGCCAAATCATATATCATGAGAAGACATGAAGTAGTATCAAAAGCCTCTGCATCACTCTCTTAAGCCTCTGCATCACTCTCGTAAGCCTCTGAATCACTCTCTTGAGCCTCTTCATCTCTCTCTTGAACTCCTGCATCCCTCTCATGAGCCTCTGCATCCCTCTCTTGAGCCTTTGCATCACTCTTTTAAGCCTCTGCATCCCTCTCTTGAGCCCCTGCATCCCTCTCTTGAGCCTCTGCATCCCTCTCTTGAGCCTCTGCATCCCTCTCTCAAACCTCTGCATCACTCTCTTACGCCTCTGAATCACTCTCTTGAGCCTGTGCATCACTCTCTTGAGCCCCTGCATCCCTCTCTTCAGCCTCTGCATCACTCTTTTGAGCCTATGCATCATCCTCTTAAGCCTCTGCATCACTCACTTGAGCCTCTGCACCCCTCTCCTTAGCCTCTACCTCACTCTCTTAAGCCTCTGCAACTCTCTCTTCAGCTTCTGTATCACTCTCTTAAGCTTCTGAATCCTTCTCTTGAGGCCTCTGCATAACTCTCTCGAGCCTCTGCATCACTCTCTTTATCCTCTGCATCACTCTCGTAACCCTCTCAATCACTCTCTTGAGCCTCTGCATCCCTCTCTTGAGCCTCTGCATCCCTCTCTTAGGCCTCTGCATCATTCTCTTAAGCCTCTGCATCACTTTCTAGAGCCTCTGCATCACTCTCTTCAGCCTCTGCATCACTCTCTTAAGCCTCTGCTTCCCTCTCTTGATCCTCTGCATCACTCTCTTGAGTGATGCAGAGGTCTTTTCTGGGATCTAAGTAATACATCTAAGAGATGTATCTCTGGGATCTAAGAGGTCTTTTGATGTCTTTTCTGGGATCTAAGTAATACAAAACCTCGCCTTATAATTTGAAGTTAAAATCCTCAAATTTGGTAATATAGTGACGTTTTCACGTTTTTCATGTGATGTGATTTTACGTAAATATATTCGTTTTTACCAATATTTCGATACTACTTCATGTTTTCTCACGATATGTCATTTAGCCTTCAAATCTCAGAATTTCGCATGATATTGCATTTTTAGCTAGTTTTCTTGCATTTGGTTTGTATAAAAAATCATCGAATTTAGCAATATTTTGACGTTCATCATCCCCCTTTTCCCTTACGTGATTTATTCAAAATATCATCGAATTAGGCAATATTTTGCCGTTTTTCCACGTTTTTGTGAATTTTCAGTTTATTGTTATTAATTCATTATACATACGATAAAAATGATGCAAACACATAATTGGTTAGGAATTAACCATAAATACTTCATTTTCAACCAACTATTTGTTTCTCGTTATGATTCTGTGTAAGATATTTAAAAGGGGAGAAGTTCTGTTTTTATTGCATATATCGACGTTTCAGCCGGATTAGAGCGGTTTTACGTGTACATCTTCCATTGGTAATATAAACATAAAATCAGGAACATTTTAGTAAATTCTAATGAAAACACATTGGTTTTTATCATTTGTATTGGAAACAACATTTTAATATGTCTTTTCTAGGATCTAAATAATACGAAACCTCGCCTTATAATTTGAAGTTAAAATCCTCAAATTTGGTAATATAGTGACTTTTTAAGGTTTTCATGTAGTGTGATTTTACGTATATATATTCGTTTTTACCAATATTTCGATACAACTTCATGTTTTCTCACGATATGTGATTTGGCCTTCAAATCTCAGAATTTCGCATAATATTGCATTTTTTAGCAAGTTTTCTTGCATTTTGTTTTGTACTAAAAATCATCGAATTAAGCAATATTTTGACGTTTATCATTCCCCTTTTACTTTATGTGATTTAAACAAAATATCATCGAATTAGGCAATATTTTGACGTTTTTCCACGTTTAGTGAATTTTCAGTTTATTGTTATTAATTTATTATATATACGATAAAAATGATGCAAACACAAAATTGGATAGAAATTAACCTTAAATACTTCATTTTCAATCAACTATTAGTTTCTCGTTAAAATACTGTGTAAGATATTGAAAGGGGAGGGGTTCTGTTTTTATTGCATATATCGACGTTTCAGCCGGATTAGAGCGGTTTTACGTGTACATCTTCTATTGGTAATATAAACGGAAAATCAGGAACATTTAAGTTAATTCTAATGAAAACACATCGATTTTTATCATTTGTATTGGAAACCACATTTTAATATGTCTTTTCTAGGATCTAAATAATACGAAACCTCGATTTATAATTTGAAGTTAAAATCCTCAAATTTGGTAATATAGTGATTTTTTTTACGTATTTCATGTAGTGTGTTTTTATGTAAATATATTTGTTTATATTTCAATACTACTTCATGTTTTTTCACGATATGTGATTTGGCCTTCAAATCTCAGTATTTCGCATAATATTGCATTTTAAAGCACGTTTTCTTGCATTTTGTTTTGTACTAAAAATCATCGAATTTAACAATATTTTGACGTTTATCATCCCCATTTTCCTTTATGTGATTTAAACAAAATATCATCGTATTAGGCAATATTTTGCCGTTTTTCTACGTTTTTGTAAATTTTCAGTTTATTGTTATTAATTCATTATATATACGATAAAATTGATGCAAACACATAATTGGTTAGAAATTAACCATAAATACTTCATTTTCAACCAACTATTTGTTTCTCGTTAAGATACTGTGTAAGATATTTAAAAGGGGAGAAGTTCTGTTTTTATTGCATATATCGACGTTTCAGCCGGATTAGAGCGGTTTTACATGTACATCTTCCATTGGTAATATAAACATAAAATCAGGAACATTTTAGTAAATTCTAATGAAAACACATTGATTTTTATCATTTGTATTGGAAACAACATTTTAATATGTCTTTTCTAGGATCTAAGTAATACGGAACCTCGACTTATAATTTGAAGTTAAAATCCTCACATTTGGTAATATAGTGACTTTTTTCACGTTTTTCATGTAGTGTGAAATTACGTAAATATATTCATTTTTACCAGTACTTCGATACTATTTCATGTAGTATCACGATATGTGATTTGGCCTTCAAATCTCAGAATTTCGCATAATATTGCATTTTAAGCAAGTTTTCTTGCATTTTGTTTCGTACTAAAAATCATCGAATTTAGCAATATTTTGACGTTTATCATCCCCTTTTCCTTTGTGTGATATAAACAAAATATCATCGAATTAGGCAATATTTTGCCGTTTTTCCACGTTTTTGTGAATTTTCAGTTTATTGGTATTAATTCAATAAATATACGATTAAAATGATGCAAACACATAATTGATTCGAAATTAACCTTAAATACTTCATTTGCAATCAACTATTTGTTTCTCGTTAAAATACAGAGTAAGATATTGAAAAGGGGAAAAGTTCTGTTTTTATTGCATATATCGACGTTTCAGCCGGATTAGAGCGGTTTTACGTGTACTTCTTCCATCGGTAATATAAACGGAAATTCAGGAACATTTTAGTTATCTCTAATGAAAACACATTGATTTTTATCATTTGTATCGGAAACAACATTGTCATATGTCTTTCTTTGATCTAAATAATACGAAACCTCGCTTAATGATTCGAAGTTTAAATCCTCAAATTTGGTATAATAGTGACTTTTTTCACGTTTTTCATGTAGTTTGATTTTACGTATGTATATTCATTTTTACCAATATTTTGATACTATTTCATGTAGTATCACGATATGTGATTTGGCCTTCAAATCTCAGAATTTCGCATAATATTGCATTTTAAGCAAGTTTTCTTGCATTTTGTTTCGTACTAAAAATCATCGAATTTAGCAATATGTTGACGTTTATCATCCCCTTTTCCTCTATGTAATTTAAACAAAATATAATCGAATTAGGCAATATTTTGCCGTTTTTCCACGTTTTTGTGAATTTTCAGTTTATTGGTAATAATTAATTAAATATTCGATAAAAATGATACAAACACATAATTGATTAGAAATTAACCTTAAATACGTCATTTTCAATCAACTATTTGTTTCTCGTTAAAATACAGAGTAAGATAATGAAAAGGGGAGAAGTTCTGTTTTTATTGCATATATCGAGGTTTCACCCGGATTAGAGCGGTTTTGCGTGTACATTTTCCATCGGTAATATAAACGGAAAATCAGGAAGATTTTAGTAATTCTAATGAAAAAGCACTGATTTTTCAGTGCACATAATTGATTAGATAATAATTGATTAGATTATTACACATATTAGATTACACATAATTGATTAGATAATAACCTTAAATACTTCATTTTCAATCATCTATTTGTTTCTCGTT
>NC_091152.1:24232042-24312318 GCF_040958095.1 Procambarus clarkii
CGCAGATTGAAATTACGACTTTTTATACCGAAAATATGCCAATTACTGAGAGCGGCGATGGGTCATATTTTGACTTAACCCATCGTGCAGTTTTCAAAATATCGAAAACTCTCCAAATTCGACGCTTGAGCCAAATTCTGGAGCCAAATTCTGGCTCTGTGCACGTATTCGCAGTATGAAATTACAACTTTTTATAACGAAAATATACCAATATCTTAGATTTGCTATGGGTCACATTTTGCCGACACCCCCCCCCCCCCCTGCAGGTTTCAAAATATCCCAAACATCCCAAATTCGACGCTTGAGCCATATTTTAGAGCCCAATTTCTGGCTCTCTGCACGTATTCGCAGTTTGAAATTACGACTTCTTATACCGAAAATATGCCAATTACTGAAAGCGGCGATGGATCACATTTTGCCCAAACCCTCCCAGCAGTTTTCAAAATATCCCAAACATCCCAAATTTGACGCTTGAGCCATATTTTGGAGACGAACTCTGGCTCTCTGCACGTAATCGCAGTTTGAAATTACGAATTTAATTCCGAAAATATGCCAATTACTGAGACCGGCGAAGGGTCACATTTTGCCCAAACCCACCCTGCAGTTTTGAAAATATCCCAAACATCAAAAATTCGACGCTTGAGCCATATTTTGGAGGCAAATTCTGGCTCTCTGAACGTAACCGCCGTTTGAAATTACGACTTTATATACCGAAAATATGCCAATTACTGAGAGAGGCGATGTGTCATATTTTGACTAAACCCACCGTGCAGTTTTCAAAATATCGAAAACTCTCCAAATTCGACGCTTGAGCCAAATTTTGGAGCCAAATTCTGGCTCTGTGCACGTATTCGAAGTTTGAAATTACTACTTTTTATACCGAAAATATGCCAATTTCTGAGATTTGCTATGGGTCACATTTTGCCGACACCCCCCCCCCTGCAGGTTTCAAAATATCCCAAACATCCCAAATTCGACGCTTGAGCCATTTTATAGAGCCCAATTTCTGGCTCTCTGCACGTATTCGCAGTTTGGAATTACGACTTCTTATACCGAAAATATGCCAATTACTGAAAGCGGCGATGGATCACATTTTGCCCAAACCCTCCCAGCAGTTTTCAAAATATCCCAAACATCCTAAATTTAACGCTTGAGCCATATTTTGGAGACGAACTCTGGCTCTCTAAACGTAATCGCAGTTTGAAATTACGAATTTTATTCTGAAAATATGCCAATTACTGAGAGCAGCGATGGGTCACATTTTGCCCAAACCCACCCTGCAGTTTTGAAAATATCCCAAACATCCAAAATTTGACGCTTGAGCTATATTTTGGAGCCAAATTCTGGCTTTCCTGCACGTATTCGCAGATTGAAATGTCGATTTTTTATACACGAAATATGCCAATTACTGAAAGCGTCGATGGATCACATTTTGATCTAACCCTCCCTGCAGTTTTAAAAATATCCCACACATCCCAAATTCGACGCTTGAGGCATATTTTTGAGGCAAATTCTGGCTCTCTGCATGTAATCGCCGTTTGAAATTACGACTTTTTATACCGAAAATATTCGAATTACTGAGATTGGCTATGGGTCACATTTTGCTGAAACCCCCCCAGCAGTTTTCAAAATATCCCAAACATCCAAAATTTGACCCTTGAGCAATATTTTGGAGCCAAATTCTGGCTCTCTGCACGTATTCGCAGTTTAAAATTACGACTTCTTATACCGAAAATATGCCAAATACTGAGAGCGGCGATGGATCACATTTTGCCCAATCCCCCCCTGCAGTTTTCAAAATATCCCAAACATCCCAAATTATACCCTTGAGCAATATTTTGGAGTCAAATTCTGGTTCTCTGCACGTATTCGCCGTTTGAAATTACGACTTTTTATACAAAAAATATGCAAATTTCTGAGACCCGCGATGGGTCACATTTTACCCAAACAACCCCCCCCCCCCAGGAGTTTTCTAAATATTCCAAACATCCCAAACTCGACGCTTGAGCCATATTTTGGGGCCAAATTTTGGTTCTCTGCACGTATTCGCAGTTTGAAATTACGACTTTTTATACCGAAAATATGAGATGGGGCGAGAGTCACCCCATCTCTCTCGCCCGAGCAAGAGTCGAAACTTAATTTAAAATTGATATATCTTTGTTATCGAACATGATATATTTCATTTGGTGAAATCATAATAATGTTCATATCTCGGTCTTTCTGGAGGCATATAAAATTTTAGGCTTTATTAGCGTATCTCTGTTAATTATACAATATATCTGCAAGTGCGTAGGCGTCTGCACTTCATGCCCGACAAGCTACTGAGCGCTACTATAAAAACATATGTATCTGCACTTGAGCTATAAATATGTCTATTGTAATGTATTTAAAATGAAGCTCTTATTTCTATCTTGCTTAAGACATATAAAACATTTGTGTTTATTAACGAATTTACGTGAAATAAACATTGATCTGAGAGAGAGTTGCTCTGTCGTTCAGTCTGTACGGGGTGGGAGCTCCGTAATTTTTAAAATACATGTATCTTCATTAGAACTTTAAATATGTTTATGGTAAAGTGTTTAAAGTGAAGCTTATATGTCTGCCTTTCTTGAGACATATAAAACATATATGTTTATTAACGAATTCACTTGAAATAAACATTGTTCTGAGAGAGAGTTGCTCGGTCGATCAATCTGTCCGGGGTTAAAGCTCGGCTATTATAAAAGTACACGTATCTTCGCTTTAAATTTAAATATGCCCATGGTAAAGTATTTAGAATGAAGCTTATATTTATATCTTTCTTGTGACATATAAAACTCTTACGTTTATTAAGAAATCTGTGTGAAATAGGCATGGTTCTGAGATGAATGCTGCGGTTTTCGAGCTCGACGAGCAATGAAAACTGCCCCTTTTATAAAACTTTAAATATTTTCGGTTTTACTTAAAATATTTGTCTGGTAGAGGTTTAACATATAGTTCGCGTTTTTGTCTTTCTTCTGACTAATAAATAATTTTGGTTTAATAAGTCATCAAGATGTTTTCAACAATATTTCACATGTATTTCATGTGAACAATGTATTTCAACAATACAATACAACAAATACACACATTGGTACATTATTGCAAAGGCACTATACTATATATATATATATATATATATATATATATATATATATATATATATATATATATATATATATATATATATATATATATATATATATATATATATATATATATATATATATATATAAATTGTTGCAAGTCGAGCAACAAATATTTTACATTGAACAACAAATGAGATTGGAAAAGCAGTATTGCCACCTCTGCTATACAGAAAAAATAGACCCCAGACACACCCTATGGGTAGTAATGGACCCCCATACCGACACTATGAGGGGTAGTGGACCCCATAATAACACTATGGGCGGTAGTGGGCACTATACAAACACTATGAGCGGTAGTTGACTTCATAGCGACCCTGTGGGCGGTAGTGGACCCCCTGCCGACCTTGTGGGCGCCAGTGGACCCCCTACCGACCCCGTGGGCGGCAGTGGACCCCCCTACCAACCCTGTGGGCGGTATAGTGGACCCCTACCGACCCTGTCGACGCCCTACCGACCCTGTGGGCGGTAGTGGACCCCATACCGACCCTGTGGGTGGCAGTGGACCCCATACCGACCCTGTGGGCGGTAGTGAACCCCCTACCGACCCTGTGGGCGGTAGTGGACCCTTTACCGACCCTGTGGGGGGCAGTGGACTCTATATACTAATCCTGTGGGCGATACTGGACCCTATACTCATCCTGTGGGCGGCAATGGACGCCATACACATCCAGTGGGTGTTATTGAACCCCATACTTATTCTGTGGGTGGTTGGAGCCCCATACCCATCCTGTGGGTGATAGTGGACGCCATAATCATCCTGTGGGTGGTATTGGACCCCATACCCATCCTGTGGGTGGTTGTGAGCCCCATACCCATCCTGTCGGTGGTAGTGGACGCCATACACATCCAGTGGATGGTATTGGACCCCATTCCCTTCCTGTGGGTGGAAGTGATCCCCAAGTTTGCAGTAGTTTACCCCATAAACATTCCAACATAACATCGTTTTCTGTTAGCGTTCCTACAAAACATTCTTTAAAGATTTTTAAAGCGCAAACTATGGTATATAATATTGATTGGTGAAGCACTGTTATTCTATGTAATAATTTATAGTGCTTATTATAATTTACTAAGAACAACTAATATTTCTCAAAACAAAACTACGAGCCTTCAATAGGAAGTAGGTGATCTGTAATATTCTAAGAGCATGGACAATAGTAGGTAAATTTCACAACCCATGTGGGACCTGAAAACTACAATTTTCATTATAATTGAACCAATCACGACTATTCTGCTATCTACGTTGATGGACGGGTACTCTGACACGTAAATTGGTACGTGAGGAAGAGTTTGGGCCTTGGTAAAAAAGGTAACTGGAAATATATCACATATGTACTAAATCATATTCAACATATTGAATTTAAGCATTAAGTCATATATGTGCTGTCTTGTGTGAGAACGGGTTGTTATTGCATATATATACGTTTGAGCCGGATTAGAGCGGTTTTACGTGATCATCTTCCATCGGTAATATAAACGGAAAATCAGGAACATTTTAGTTAATTCTAATGAAAATGCATTGATTTTTATCATTTGTAATGGAAACAACATTGTCATATGTCTTTTCTTGGATCTTCTTAATACGAAACCTCGCTCTGTGATTTGAAGTTATAATCCTCAAATATGGTATAATAGTGACTTTTTTCACGTTTTCATGTAGTTTGATATTACGTAAATATGTTTATTTTTACCAATACTTCGATACTATTTCATGTAGTATCACGATATGTGATTTGGCCTTCAAATCTCAGAATTTCGCATAATATTGCATTTTAAGCAAGTTTTCTTGCATTTTGTTTCGTACTAAAAATCATCGATTTTAGCAATATTTTGACGTTTATCACCCCCTTGACCTTTATGTGATATAAACAAAATATCATCGAATTAGGCAATATTTTGCCGTTTTTCCACGTTTTTGTGAATTTTCAGTTTATTGGTATTAATTCAATAAATATACGATTAAAATGATGCAAACACATAATTGATTAGAAATTAACCTTAAATACTTCATTTGCAAACAACTATTTGTTTCTCGTTAAAATACAGAGTAAGATATTGAAAAGGAGAGAAGTTCTGTTCTTATTACATATATCGACGTTTCAGCCGGATTAGAGCGGTTTTACGTGAACACCTTCCATCGGAATTATAAACGGAAAATCAGGAACATTTTAGTTAATTCTAATGAAAACGCATTGATTTTTATCATTTGTAATGGAAACAACATTGTCATGTCTTTTCTTGGATCTTCTTAATACGAAACCTCGCTCTGTGACTTGAAGTTAAAATCCTCAAATATGGTATAATAGTGACTTTTTTCACGTTTTACATGTAGTTTGATATTACGTACATATATTAATTTTTACCAATATTTCGATACTATTTCATGTAGTATCACGATTTGTGATTTGGCCTTCAAATCTCAGAATTTCGAATAATATTGGATTTTAAGCAAGTTTTCTTGCATTTTGTTTCGTACTAAAAATCATCTAATTTAGCAATATTTTGACGTTTATCATCCCCTTTTCGTTTATATGATTTAAACAAAATATAATCGAATTAGGCAATATTTTGCCGTTTTTCCACGTTTTTGTGAATTTTCAGTTTATTGTTATTAATTCATTAAATATACGATAAAAATGATGCAAACACATAATTGATTAGAAATTAACCTTAAATACTTCATTTGCAAACAACTATTTGTTTCTCGTTAAAATACAGAGTAAGATATTGAATAGGAGAGAAGTTCTGTTCTTATTACATATATCGACGTCTCAGCCGGATTAGAGCGGTTTTCCGTGAACATCTTCCATCGGTAATATAAACGGAAAATCAGGAACATTTTAGTTAATTCTAATGAAAACGCATTGATTTTCATATTTTTTATTGGAAACAACATTGTCATATGTCTTTTCTTGGATCTTCTTAATACGAAACCTCGCTCTGTGATTTGAAGATAAAATCCTCAAATAGGGTAAAATAGTGACTTTTTTCACGTTTTCCATGTAGTGTGATTTTACCTAAATATATTCATTTTTTACCAATATTTCGATATTACATCATGTTTTCTCACGATATGTGATTTGGCCGTCATATCACAGAATTTTGCAAATTTTGCATTTTTAAGCAAGTTTCTTGCATTTTGTTTTGTACTATAAATCATCGAATTTAGCGTTAGTTTGTGACTATGACGTTTATCATCCCCTTTTCCATTATGTGATTTAAACAAAATATCATCGAATTAGGCAATATTTTGCCGTTTTTCTACGTTTTTGTGAATTTTCAGTTTATTGGTATTAATTCATTAAATGTACGATAAAAATGATGCAAACACATAATTGATTAGATAATAACCTTAAATACTTCATTTTCAATCATCTATTTGTTTCTCGTTAAAATGCTGAGTAAGATATTGAAAAGGGGAGAAGTTCGGTTTTTATTGCATATATCGACGTTTCAGCCGGATTAGAGCGGTTTTACGTGTACATCTTCCATCGGTAATATAAACAGAAAATCAGGAACATTTAGTTAATTCCAATGAAAACACATTGATTTTTGTCATTTGTATTGTAAACAACATTGTCATATGCCTTTTCTTGGATCTTCTTAATACGAAACCTCGCTCAATGATTCGAAGTTAAAATCCTCAAAATTGGTATAATAGTGACTTTTTTCACGTTTTTCATGTAGTTTGATATTACGTAAATATGTTTATTTTTACCAATACTTCGATACTATTTCATGTAGTATCACAATATGTGATTTGGCCTTCAAATCTCAGAATTTCGCATAATATTGCATTTTAAGCATGTTTTCTTGCATTTTGTTTCGTACTAAAAATCATCGAATTTAGCAATATTTTGACGTTTATCATCCCCTTTTCCTTTATGTGATAAAAACAAAATATCATCGAATTAGGCAATATTTTGCCGTTTTTCCACGTTTTTGTGAATTTTCAGTTTATTGGTATTAATTCAATAAATATACGATTAAAATGATGCAAACACATAATTGATTAGAAATTAACCTTAAATACTTCATTTGCAAACAACTATTTGTTTCTCGTTAAAATACAGAGTAAAATATTGAAAAGGAGAGAAGTTCTGTTCTTATTACATATATCGACGTTTCAGCCGGATTAGAGCGGTTTTACGTGAACATCTTCCATCGGAATTATAAACGGAAAATCAGGAACATTTTAGTTAATTCTAATGAAAACGCATTGACTTTTATCATTTGTAATGGAAACAACATTGTCATATGTCTTTTCTTGGATCTTCTTAATACGAAACCTCGCTCTGTGACTTGAAGTTAAAATCCTCAAATATGGTATAATAGTGACTTTTTTCACGTTTTACATGTAGTTTGATATTACGTACATATATTAATTTTTACCAATATTTCGATACTATTTCATGTAGTATCACGATTTGTGATTTGGCCTTCAAATCTCAGAATTTCGAATAATATTGGATTTTAAGCAAGTTTTCTTGCATTTTGTTTCGTACTAAAAATCATCTAATTTAGCAATATTTTGACGTTTATCATCCCCTTTTCGTTTATGTGATTTAAACAAAATATAATCGAATTAGGCAATATTTTGCCGTTTTTCCACGTTTTTGTGAATTTTCAGTTTATTGTTATTAATTCATTAAATATACGATAAAAATGATGCAAACACATAATTGATTAGAAATTAACCTTAAATACTTCATTTGCAAACAACTATTTGTTTCTCGTTAAAATACAGAGTAAGATATTGAATAGGAGAGAAGTTCTGTTCTTATTACATATATCGACGTCTCAGCCGGATTAGAGCGGTTTTCCGTGAACATCTTCCATCGGTAATATAAACGGAAAATCAGGAACATTTTAGTTAATTCTAATGAAAACGCATTGATTTTCATATTTTTTATTGGAAACAACATTGTCATATGTCTTTTCTTGGATCTTCTTAATACGAAACCTCGCTCTGTGATTTGAAGATAAAATCCTCAAATAGGGTAAAATAGTGACTTTTTTCACGTTTTCCATGTAGTGTGATTTTACCTAAATATATTCATTTTTACCAATATTTCGATATTACATCATGTTTTCTCACGATATGTGATTTGGCCGTCATATCACAGAATTTTGCAAATTTTGCATTTTTAAGCAAGTTTCTTGCATTTTGTTTTGTACTATAAATCATCGAATTTAGCGTTAGTTTGTGACTATGACGTTTATCATCCCCTTTTCCATTATGTGATTTAAACAAAATATCATCGAATTAGGCAATATTTTGCCGTTTTTCTACGTTTTTGAGAATTTTCAGTTTATTGGTATTAATTCATTAAATGTACGATAAAAATGATGCAAACACATAATTGATTAGATAATAACCTTAAATACTTCATTTTCAATCATCTATTTGTTTCTCGTTAAAATGCTGAGTAAGATATTGAAAAGGGGAGAAGTTCGGTTTTTATTGCATATATCGACGTTTCAGCCGGATTAGAGCGGTTTTACGTGTACATCTTCCATCGGTAATATAAACAGAAAATCAGGAACATTTAGTTAATTCCAATGAAAACACATTGATTTTTGTCATTTGTATTGTAAACAACATTGTCATATGCCTTTTCTTGGATCTTCTTAATACGAAACCTCGCTCAATGATTCGAAGTTAAAATCCTCAAAATTGGTATAATAGTGACTTTTTTCACGTTTTTCATGTAGTTTGATATTACGTAAATATGTTTATTTTTACCAATACTTCGATACTATTTCATGTAGTATCACAATATGTGATTTGGCCTTCAAATCTCAGAATTTCGCATAATATTGCATTTTAAGCATGTTTTCTTGCATTTTGTTTCGTACTAAAAATCATCGAATTTAGCAATATTTTGACGTTTATCATCCCCTTTTCGTTTATGTGATTTAAACAAAATATAATCGAATTAGGTAATATTTTGCCGTTTTTCCACGTTTTTGTGAATTTTCAGTTTATTGTTATTAATTCATTAAATATACGATAAAAATGATACAAACACATATTTGATTAGAAATTAACCTTAAATACTTCATTTGCAATCAACTATTTGTTTCTCGTTAAAATACAGAGTAAGATATTGAAAAGGGGAAAAGTTCTGTTTTTATTGCATGTATCGACGTTTCAGCCGGATTAGAGCGGTTTTACGTGTACTTCTTCCATCGGTAATATGAACGGAAATTCACGAACATTTTAGTTATCTCTAATGAAAACACATTGATTTTTATCATTTGTATCGGAAACAACATTGTCATATGTCTTTTCTTTGATCTAAATAATACGAAACCTCGCCTAATGATTCGAAGTTTAAATCCTCAAATTTGGTATAATAGTGACTTTTTTCACGTTTTTCATGTAGTTTGATTTTACGTATATATATTCATTTTTACCAATATTTCGATACTATTTCATGTAGTATCACGATATGTGATTTGGCCTTCAAATCTCAGAATTTCGCATAATATTGCATTTTAAGCAAGTTTTCTTGCATTTTGTTTCGTACTAAAAATCATCGAATTTAGCAATATTTTGACGTTTATCATCCCCTTTTCGTTTATGTGATTTAAACAAAATATCATCGAATTAGGCAATATTTTGCCGTTTTTCCACGTTTTTGTGAATTTTCAGTTTATTGGTAATAATTAATTAAATATACGATAAAAATGATACAAACACATAATTGATTAGAAATTAACCTTAAATACGTCATTTTCAATCAACTATTTGTTTCTCGTTAAAATACAGAGTAAGATAATGAAAAGGGGAGAAGTTCTGTTTTTATTGCATATATCGAGGTTTCACCCGGATTAGAGCGGTTTTGCGTGTACATCTTCCATCGGTAATATAAACGGAAAATCAGGAACATTTTAGTTAATTCTAATGAAAAAGCACTGATTTTTCAGTGCACATAATTGATTAGATAATAATTGATTAGATTATTACACATATTAGATTACACATAATTGATTAGATAATAACCTTAAATACTTCATTTTCAATCATCTATTTGTTTCTCGTTAAAATACTGAGTAAGATATTGAAAAGGGGAGAAGTTCGGTTTTTATTGCATATATCGACGTTTCAGCCGGAATAGAGCGGTTTTACGTGTACATCTTCCATCGGTAATATAAACGGAAAATCAGGAACATTTAGTTAATTCCAATGAAAACACATTGTTTTTATCATTTGTATTGGAAACAACATTGTCATATGTCTTTTCTTGGATCTTCTTAATACGAAACCTCGCTCTGTGATTTGAAGATAAAATCCTCATATATGGAAAAATAGTGACTTTTTTCACGTTTTCTATGTAGTGTGATTTTACGTAAATATATTCATTTTTATCAATATTTCGATATTACATCATGTTTTCTCACGATATGTGATTTGGCCGTCATATCATAGAATTTTGCAAATTTTGCATTTTTAAGCAAGTTTCTTGCATTTTGTTTTGTACTAAAAATCATCGAATTTAGCGTTAGTTAGTGACTATGACGTTTATCATCCCCTTTTCCTTTATGTGATTTTAACAAAATATCATCGAATTAGGCAATATTTTGCCTTTTTCTACGTTTTTGTGAATTTTCAGTTTATTGGTATTAATTCATTAAATATACGATAAAAATGATGCAAACACATAATTGATTAGATAATAACCTTAAATACTTCGTTTTCAATCATCTATTTGTTTCTCGTTAAAATACTGAGTAAGATATTGAAAAGAGGAGAAGTTCGGTTTTTATTGCATATATCGACGTTTCAGCCGGAATAGAGCGGTTTTACGTGTACATCTTCCATCGGTAATATAAACGGAAAATCAGGAACATTTAGTTAATTCCAACGAAAACACATTGATTTTTGTCATTTGTATTGGAAACAACATTGTCATATGCCTTTTCTTGGATCTTCTTAATACGAAACCTCGCTCAATGATTCGAAGTTAAAATCCTCAAAATTGGTATAATAGTGACTTTTTTCACGTTTTTTTGTAGTTTGATATTACGTAAATATGTTTATTTTTACCAATACTTCGATACTATTTCATGTAGTATTACGATATGTGATTTGGCCTTCAAATCTCAGAATTTCGCATAATATTGCATTTTAAGCAAGTTTTCTTGCATTTTGTTTCGTACTAAAAATCATCGAATTTAGCAATATTTTGACGTTTATCATCCCCTTTTCCTTTGTGTGATATAAACAAAATATCATCGAATTAGGCAATATTTTGCCGTTTTTCCACGTTTTTGTGAATTTTCAGTTTATTGGTATTAATTCATTAAATATACGATAAAAATGATACAAACACATATTTGATTAGAAATTAACCTTAAATACTTCATTTGCAATCAACTATTTGTTTCTCGTTAAAATACAGAGTAAGATATTGAAAAGGGGAAAAGTTCTGTTTTTATTGCATATATCGACGTTTCAGCCGGATTAGAGCGGTTTTACGTGTACTTCTTCCATCGGTAATATAAACGGAAATTCAGGAACATTTTAGTTATCTCTAATGAAAACACATTGATTTTTATCATTTGTATCGGAAACAACATTGTCATATGTCTTTTCTTTGATCTAAATAATACGAAACCTCGCCTAATGATTCGAAGTTTAAATCCTCAAATTTGGTATAATAGTGACTTTTTTCACGTTTTTCATGTAGTTTGATTTTACGTATATATATTCATTTTTACCAATATTTCGATACTATTTCATGTAGTATCACGATATGTGATTTGGCCTTCAAATCTCAGAATTTCGCATAATATTGCATTTTAAGCAAGTTTTCTTGCATTTTGTTTCGTACTAAAAATCATCGAATTTAGCAATATTTTGACGTTTATCATCCCCTTTTCCTCTATGTGATTTAAACAAAATATCATCGAATTAGGCAATATTTTGCCGTTTTTCCACGTTTTTGTGAATTTTCAGTTTATTGGTAATAATTAATTAAATATACGATAAAAATGATACAAACACATAATTGATTAGAAATTAACCTTAAATACGTCATTTTCAATCAACTATTTGTTTCTCGTTAAAATACAGAGTAAGATAATGAAAAGGGGAGAACTTCTGTTTTTATTGCATATATCGAGGTTTCACCCGGATTAGAGCGGTTTTGCGTGTACATCTTCCATCGGTAATATAAACGGAAAATCAGGAACATTTTAGTTAATTCTAATGAAAAAGCACTGATTTTTCAGTGCACATAATTGATTAGATAATAATTGATTAGATTATTACACATATTAGATTACACATAATTGATTAGATAATAACCTTAAATACTTCATTTTCAATCATCTATTTGTTTCTCGTTAAAATACTGAGTAAGATATTGAAAAGGGGAGAAGTTCGGTTTTTATTGCATATATCGACGTTTCAGCCGGAATAGAGCGGTTTTACGTGTACATCTTCCATCGGTAATATAAACGGAAAATCAGGAACATTTAGTAAATTCCAATGAAAACACATTGTTTTTATCATTTGTATTGGAAACAACATTGTCATATGTCTTTTCTTGGATATTCTTAATACGAAACCTCGCTCTGTGATTTGAAGATAAAATCCTCATATATGGTAAAATAGTGACTTTTTTCACGTTTTCTATGTAGTGTGATTTTACGTAAATATATTCATTTTTATCAATATTTCGATATTACATCATGTTTTCTCACGATATGTGATTTGGCCGTCATATCACAGAATTTTGCAAATTTTGCATTTTTAAGCAAGTTTCTTGCATTTTGTTTTGTACTAAAAATCATCGAATTTAGCGTTAGTTAGTGACTATGACGTTTATCATCCCCTTTTCCTTTATGTGATTTAAACAAAATATCATCGAATTAGGCAATATTTTGCCTTTTTCTACGTTTTTGTGAATTTTCAGTTTATTGGTATTAATTCATTAAATATACGATAAAAATGATGCAAACACATAATTGATTAGGTAATAACCTTAAATACTTCATTTTCAATCATCTATTTGTTTCTCGTTAAAATACTGAGTAAGATATTGAAAAGGGGAGAAGTTCGGTTTTTATTGCATATATCGACGTTTCAGCCGGAATAGAGCGGTTTTACGTGTACATCTTCCATCGGTAATATAAACGGAAAATCAGGAACATTTAGTTAATTCCAATGAAAAAACATTGATTTTTGTCATTTGTATTGGAAACAACATTGTCATATGCCTTTTCTTGGATCTTCTTAATATGAAACCTCGCTCAATGATTCGAAGTTAAAATCCTCATATATGGTATAATAGTGACTTTTTTCACGTTTTTCATGTAGTTTGATGTTACGTAAATATGTTTATTTTTACCAATACTTCGATACTATTTCATGTAGTATCACGATATGTGATTTGGCCTTCAAATCTCAGAATTTCGCATAATATTGCATTTTAAGCAAGTTTTCTTGCATTTTGTTTCGTACTAAAAATCATCAAATTTAGCAATATTTTGGCGTTTATCATCCCCTTTTCCTTTATGTGATATAAACAAAATATCATCGAGTTAGGCAATATTTTGCCGTTTTTAAACGTTTTTGTGAATTTTCAGTTTATTGGTATTAATTCAATAAATATACGATTAAAATGATGCAAACACATAATTGATTAGAAATTAACCTTAAATACTTCATTTGCAAACAACTATTTGTTTCTCGTTAAAATACAGAGTAAAATATTGAAAAGGAGAGAAGTTCTGTTCTTATTACATATATCGACGTTTCAGCCAGATTAGAGCGGTTTTACGTGAACATCTTCCATCGGTAATATAAACGGAAAATCAGGAACATTTTAGTTAATTCTAATGAAAACGCATTGATTTTTATCATTTGTAATGGAAACAACATTGTCATATGTCTTTTCTTGAATCTTCTTAATACGAAACCTCGCTCTGTGATTTGAAGTTAAAATCCTCAAATATGGTATAATAGTGACTTTTTTCACGTTTTTCATGTAGTTTGATATTACGTATATATATTAATTTTTACCAATATTTCGAAACTATTTCATGTAGTATCACGATTTGTGATTTGGCCTTCAAATCTCAGAATTTCGCATAATATTGCATTTTAAGCAAGTTTTCTTGCATTTTGTTTCGTACTAAAAATCATCGAATTTAGCAATATTTTGACGTTTATCATCCCCTTTTCGTTTATGTGATTTAAACAAAGTATAATCGAATTAGGCAATATTTTGCCGTTTTTCCACGTTTTTGTGAATTTTCAGTTTATTGTTATTAATTCATTAAATATACGATAAAAATGATGCAAACACATAATTGGTTAGAAATTAACCTTAAATACTTCATTTGCTATCAACTATTTGTTTCTCGTTAAAATACAGAGTAAGATATTAAAAAGGAGAGAAGTTCTGTTCTTATTGCATATATCGACGTTTCAGCCGGATTAGAGCGGTTTTACGTGAACATCTTCCATCGGTAATATAAACCGAAAATCAGGAACATTTTAGTTAATTCTAATGAAAACGCATTGATTTTCATATTTTTTATTGGAAACAACATTGTCATATGTCTTTTCTTGGATCTTCTTAATACGAAACCTCGCTCTGTGATTTGAAGATAAAATCCTCATATATGGTAAAATAGTGACTTTTTTCACGTTTTCTATGTAGTGTGATTTTACGTAAATATATTCATTTTTATCAATATTTCGATATTACATCATGTTTTCTCACGATATGTGATTTGGCCGTCATATCGCAGAATTTTGCAAATTTTGCATTTTTAAGCAAGTTTCTTGCATTTTGTTTTGTACTAAAAATCATCGAATTTAGCGTTAGTTAGTGACTATGACGTTTATCATCCCCTTTTCCTTTATGTGATAAAAACAAAATATCATCGAATTAGGCAATATTTTGCCTTTTTCTACGTTTTTGTGAATTTTCAGTTTATTGGTATTAATTCATTAAATATTCGATAAAAATGATGCAAACACATAATTGATTAGATAATAACCTTAAATACTTCGTTTTCAATCATCTATTTGTTTCTCGTTAAAATACTGAGTAAGATATTGAAAAGGGGAGAAGTTCGGTTTTTATTGCATATATCGACGTTTCAGCCGGAATAGAGCGGTTTTACGTGTACATCTTCCATCGGTAATATAAACGGAAAATCAGGAACATTTAGTTAATTCCAACGAAAACACATTGATTTTTGTCATTTGTATTGGAAACAACATTGTCATATGCCTTTTCTTGGATCTTCTTAATACGAAACCTCGTTCAATGATTCGAAGTTAAAATCCTCAAAATTGGTATAATAGTGACTTTTTTCACGTTTTTTTGTAGTTTGATATTACGTAAATATGTTTATTTTTACCAATACTTCGATACTATTTCATGTAGTATTACGATATGTGATTTGGCCTTCAAATCTCAGAATTTCGCATAATATTGCATTTTAAGCAAGTTTTCTTGCATTTTGTTTCGTACTAAAAATCATCGAATTTAGCAATATTTTGACGTTTATCATCCCCTTTTCCTTTGTGTGATATAAACAAAATATCATCGAATTAGGCAATATTTTGCCGTTTTTCCACGTTTTTGTGAATTTTCAGTTTATTGGTATTAATTCAATAAATATACGATTAAAATGATGCAAACACATAATTGATTAGAAATTAACCTTAAATACTTCATTTGCAAACAACTATTTGTTTCTCGTTAAAATACAGAGTAAAATATTGAAAAGGAGAGAAGTTCTGTTCTTATTACATATATCGACGTTTCAGCCAGATTAGAGCGGTTTTACGTGAACATCTTCCATCGGTAATATAAACGGAAAATCAGGAACATTTTAGTTAATTCTAATGAAAACGCATTGATTTTTATCATTTGTAATGGAAACAACATTGTCATATGTCTTTTCTTGAATCTTCTTAATACGAAACCTCGCTCTGTGATTTGAAGTTAAAATCCTCAAATATGGTATAATAGTGACTTTTTTCACGTTTTTCATGTTTTTCATATTACGTATATATATTAATTTTTACCAATATTTCGAAACTATTTCGTGTAGTATCACGATTTGTGATTTGGCCTTCAAATCTCAGAATTTCGCATAATATTGCATTTTAAGCAAGTTTTCTTGCATTTTGTTTCGTACTAAAAATCATCGAATTTAGCAATATTTTAACGTTTATCATCCCCTTTTCGTTTATGTGATTTAAACAAAGTATAATCGAATTAGGCAATATTTTGCCGTTTTTCCACGTTTTTGTGAATTTTCAGTTTATTGTTATTAAGTCATTAAATATACGATAAAAATGATGCAAACACATAATTGGTTAGAAATTAACCTTAAATACTTCATTTGCTATCAACTATTTGTTTCTCGTTAAAATACAGAGTAAGATATTAAAAAGAAGAGAAGTTCTGTTCTTATTGCATATATCGACGTTTCAGCCGGATTAGAGCGGTTTTACGTGAACATCTTCCATCGGTAATATAAACGGAAAATCAGGAACATTTTAGTTAATTCTAATGAAAACGCATTGATTTTCATATTTTTTATTGGAAACAACATTGTCATATGTCTTTTCTTGGATCTTCTGAATACGAAACCTCGCTCTGTGATTTGAAGATAAAAGCCTCATATATGGTAAAATAGTGACTTTTTTCACGTTTTCTATGTAGTGTGATTTTACGTAAATATATTCATTTTTATCAATATTTCGATATTACATCATGTTTTCTCACGATATGTGATTTGGCCGTCATATCACAGAATTTTGCAAATTTTGCATTTTTAAGCAAGTTTCTTGCATTTTGTTTTGTACTAAAAATCATCGAATTTAGCGTTAGTTAGTGACTATGACGTTTATCATCCCCTTTTCCTTTATGTGATTTAAACAAAATATCATCGAATTAGGCAATATTTTGCCTTTTTCTACGTTTTTGTGAATTTTCAGTTTATTGGTATTAATTCATTAAATATTCGATAAAAATGATGCAAACACATAATTGATTAGATAATAACCTTAAATACTTCGTTTTCAATCATCTATTTGTTTCTCGTTAAAATACTGAGTAAGATATTGAAAAGGGGAGAAGTTCGGTTTTTATTGCATATATCGACGTTTCAGCCGGAATAGAGCGGTTTTACGTGTACATCTTCCACCGGTAATATAAACGGAAAATCAGGAACATTTAGTTAATTCCAACGAAAACACATTGATTTTTGTCATTTGTATTGGAAACAACATTGTCATATGCCTTTTCTTGGATCTTCTTAATACGAAACCTCGCTCAATGATTCGAAGTTAAAATCCTCAAAATTGGTATAATAGTGACTTTTTCACGTTTTTTTGTAGTTTGATATTACGTAAATATGTTTATTTTTACCAATACTTCGATACTATTTCATGTAGTATTACGATATGTGATTTGGCCTTCAAATCTCAGAATTTCGCATAATATTGCATTTTAAGCAAGTTTTCTTGCATTTTGTTTCGTACTAAAAATCATCGAATTTAGCAATATTTTGACGTTTATCATCCCCTTTTCCTTTGTGTGATATAAACAAAATATCATCGAATTAGGCAATATTTTGCCGTTTTTCCACGTTTTTGTGAATTTTCAGTTTATTGGTATTAATTCATTAAATATACGATAAAAATGATACAAACACATATTTGATTAGAAATTAACCTTAAATACTTCATTTGCAATCAACTATTTGTTTCTCGTTAAAATACAGAGTAAGATATTGAAAAGGGGAAAAGTTCTGTTTTTATTGCATATATCGACGTTTCAGCCGGATTAGAGCGGTTTTACGTGTACTTCTTCCATCGGTAATATAAACGGAAATTCAGGAACATTTTAGTTATCTCTAATGAAAACACATTGATTTTTATCATTTGTATCGGAAACAACATTGTCATATGTCTTTTCTTTGATTTAAATAATACGAAACCTCGCCTAATGATTCGAAGTTTAAATCCTCAAATTTGGTATAATAGTGACTTTTTTCACGTTTTTCATGTAGTTTGATTTTACGTATATATATTCATTTTTACCAATATTTCGATACTATTTCATGTAGTATCACGATATGTGATTTGGCCTTCAAATCTCAGAATTTCGCATAATATTGCATTTTAAGCAAGTTTTCTTGCATTTTGTTTCGTACTAAAAATCATCGAATTTAGCAATATTTTGACGTTTATCATCCCCTTTTCCTCTATGTGATTTAAAAAAAATATCATCGAATTAGGCAATTTTTTGCCGTTTTTCCACGTTTTTGTGAATTTTCAGTTTATTGGTAATAATTAATTAAATATACGATAAAAATGATACAAACACATAAATGATTAGAAATTAACCTTAAATACGTCATTTTCAATCAACTATTTGTTTCTCGTTAAAATACAGAGTAAGATAATGAAAAGGGGAGAAGTTCTGTTTTTATTGTATATATCGAGGTTTCACCCGGATTAGAGCGGTTTTGCGTGTACATCTTCCATCGGTAATATAAACGGAAAATCAGGAACATTTTAGTTAATTCTAATGAAAAAGCACTGATTTTTCAGTGCACATAATTGATTAGATAATAATTGATTAGATTATTACACATATTAGATTACACATAATTGATTAGATAATAACCTTAAATACTTCATTTTCAATCATCTATTTGTTTCTCGTTAAAATACTGAGTAAGATATTGAAAAGGGGAGAAGTTCGGTTTTTATTGCATATATCGACGTTTCAGCCGGAATAGAGCGGTTTTACGTGTACATCTTCCATCGGTAATATAAACGGAAAATCAGGAACATTTAGTTAATTCCAATGAAAACACATTGATTTTTATCATTTGTATTGGAAACAACATTGTCATATGTCTTTTCTTGGATCTTCTTAATACGAAACCTCGCTTAATGATTCGAAGTTAAAATCCTCAAATTTGGTATAATAGTGACTTTTTTCACGTTTTTCATGTAGTTTGATGTTACGTAAATGTTTATTTTTACCAATACTTCGATACTATTTCATGTAGTATCACGATATGTGATTTGGCCTTCAAATCTCAGAATTTCGCATAATATTGCATTTTTAGCAAGTTTTCTTGCATTTTGTTTCGTACTAAAAATCATCGAATTTAGCAATATTTTGACGTTTATCATCCCCTTTTCCTTTATGTGATATAAACAAAATATCATCGAGTTAGGCAATATTTTGCCGTTTTTCCACGTTTTTGTGAATTTTCAGTTTATTGGTATTAATTCAATAAATATACGATTAAAATGATGTAAACACATAATTGATTAGAAATTAACCTTAAATACTTCATTTGCAAACAACTATTTGTTTCTCGTTAAAATACAGAGTAAGATATTGAAAAGGAGAGAAGTTCTGTTCTTATTACATATATCGACGTTTCAGCCAGATTAGAGCGGTTTTACGTGAACAACTTCCATCGGTAATATAAACGGAAAATCAGGAACATTTTAGTTAATTCTAATGAAAACGCATTGATTTTTATCATTTGTAATGGAAACAACATTGTCATATGTCTTTTCTTGAATCTTCTTAATACGAAACCTCGCTCTGTGATTTGAAGTTAAAATCCTCAAATATGGTATAATAGTGACTTTTTTCACGTTTTTCATGTAGTTTGATATTACGTATATATATTAATTTTTACCAATATTTCGAAACTATTTCATGTAGTATCACGATTTGTGATTTGGCCTTCAAATCTCAGAATTTCGTATAATATTGCATTTTAAGCAAGTTTTCTTGCATTTTGTTTCGTACTAAAAATCATCGAATTTAGCAATATTTTGACGTTTATCATCCCCTTTTCGTTTATGTGATTTAAACAAAGTATAATCGAATTAGGCAATATTTTGCCGTTTTTCCACGTTTATGTAAATTTTCAGTTTATTGTTATTAATTCATTAAATATACGATAAAAATGATGCAAACACATAATTGATTACAAATTAACCTTAAATACTTCATTTGCTATCAACTATTTGTTTCTCGTTAAAATACAGAGTAAGATATTAAAAAGGAGAGAAGTTCTGTTCTTATTGCATATATCGACGTTTCAGCCGGATTAGAGCGGTTTTACGTGAACCTCTTCCATCGGTAATATAAACGGAAAATCAGGAACATTTTAGTTAATTCTAAAGAAAACGCATTGATTTTCATATTTTTTATTGGAAACAACATGTTCATATGTCTTTTCTTGGATCTTCTTAATACGAAACCTCGCTCTGTGATTTGAAGATAAAATCCTCATATATGGTAAAATAGTGACTTTTTTCACGTTTTCTATGTAGTGTGATTTTACGTAAATATATTCATTTTTATCAATATTTCGATATTACATCATGTTTTCTCACGATATGTGATTTGGCCGTCATATCACAGAATTTTGCAAATTTTGCATTTTTAAGCAAGTTTCTTGCATTTTGTTTTGTACTAAAAATCATCGAATTTAGCGTTAGTTAGTGACTATGACGTTTATCATCCCCTTTTCCTTTATGTGATTTAAACAAAATATCATCGAATTAGGCAATATTTTGCCTTTTTCTACGTTTTTGTGAATTTTCGGTTTATTGGTATTAATTCATTAAATATACGATAAAAATGATGCAAACACATAATTGATTAGATAATAACCTTAAATACTTCATTTTCAATCATCTATTTGTTTCTCGTTAAAATACTGAGTAAGATATTGAAAAGGGGAGAAGTTCGGTTTTTATTGCATATATCGACGTTTCAGCCGGAATAGAGCGGTTTTACGTGTACATCTTCCATCGGTAATATAAACGGAAAATCAGGAACATTTAGTTAATTCCAATGAAAAAACATTGATTTTTGTCATTTGTATTGGAAACAACATTGTCATATGCCTTTTCTTGGATCTTCTTAATACGAAACCTCGCTCAATGATTCGAAGTTAAAATCCTCATATTTGGTATAATAGTGACTTTTTTCACGTTTTTCATGTAGTTTGATGTTACGTAAATATGTTTATTTTTACCAATACTTCGATACTATTTCATGTAGTATCACGATATGTGATTTGGCCTTCAAATCTCAGAATTTCGCATAATATTGCATTTTAAGCAAGTTTTCTTGCATTTTGTTTCGTACTAAAAATCATCGAATTTAGCAATATTTTGACGTTTATCATCCCCTTTTCCTTTATGTGATATAAACAAAATATCATCGAGTTAGGCAATATTTTGCCGTTTTTCCACGTTTTTGTGAATTTTCAGTTTATTGGTATTAATTCAATAAATATACGATTAAAATGATGCAAACACATAATTGATTAGAAATTAACCTTAAATACTTCATTTGCAAACAACTATTTGTTTCTCGTTAAAATACAGAGTAAGATATTGAAAAGGAGAGAAGTTCTGTTCTTATTACATATATCGACGTTTCAGCCAGATTAGAGCGGTTTTACGTGAACAACTTCCATCGGTAATATAAACGGAAAATCAGGAACATTTTAGTTAATTCTAATGAAAACGCATTGATTTTTATCATTTGTAATGGAAACAACATTGTCATATGTCTTTTCTTGAATCTTCTTAATACGAAACCTCGCTCTGTGATTTGAAGTTAAAATCCTCAAATATGGTATAATAGTGACTTTTTTCACGTTTTTCATGTAGTTTGATATTACGTATATATATTAATTTTTACCAATATTTCGAAACTATTTCATGTAGTATCACGATTTGTGATTTGGCCTTCAAATCTCAGAATTTCGCATAATATTGCATTTTAAGCAAGTTTTCTTGCATTTTGTTTCGTACTAAAAATCATCGAATTTAGCAATATTTTAACGTTTATCATCCCCTTTTCGTTTATGTGATTTAAACAAAGTATAATCGAATTAGGCAATATTTTGCCGTTTTTCCACGTTTTTGTGAATTTTCAGTTTATTGTTATTAATTCATTATATATACGATAAAAATGATGCAAACACATAATTGGTTAGAAATTAACCTTAAATACTTCATTTGCTATCAACTATTTGTTTCTCGTTAAAATACAGAGTAAGATATTAAAAAGGAGAGAAGTTCTGTTCTTATTGCATATATCGACGTTTCAGCCGGATTAGAGCGGTTTTACGTGAACCTCTTCCATCGGTAATATAAACGGAAAATCAGGAACATTTTAGTTAATTCTAAAGAAAACGCATTGATTTTCATATTTTTTATTGGAAACAACATGTTCATATGTCTTTTCTTGGATCTTCTTAATACGAAACCTCGCTCTGTGATTTGAAGATAAAATCCTCATATATGGTAAAATAGTGACTTTTTTCACGTTTTCTATGTAGTGTGATTTTACGTAAATATATTCATTTTTATCAATATTTCGATATTACATCATGTTTTCTCACGATATGTGATTTGGCCGTCATATCACAGAATTTTGCAAATTTTGCATTTTTAAGCAAGTTTCTTGCATTTTGTTTTGTACTAAAAATCATCGAATTTAGCGTTAGTTAGTGACTATGACGTTTATCATCCCCTTTTCCTTTATGTGATTTAAACAAAATATCATCGAATTAGGCAATATTTTGCCTTTTTCTACGTTTTTGTGAATTTTCGGTTTATTGGTATTAATTCATTAAATATACGATAAAAATGATGCAAACACATAATTGATTAGATAATAACCTTAAATACTTCATTTTCAATCATCTATTTGTTTCTCGTTAAAATACTGAGTAAGATATTGAAAAGGGGAGAAGTTCGGTTTTTATTGCATATATCGACGTTTCAGCCGGAATAGAGCGGTTTTACGTGTACATCTTCCATCGGTAATATAAACGGAAAATCAGGAACATTTAGTTAATTCCAATGAAAAAACATTGATTTTTGTCATTTGTATTGGAAACAACATTGTCATATGCCTTTTCTTGGATCTTCTTAATACGAAACCTCGCTCAATGATTCGAAGTTAAAATCCTCATATTTGGTATAATAGTGACTTTTTTCACGTTTTTCATGTAGTTTGATGTTACGTAAATATGTTTATTTTTACCAATACTTCGATACTATTTCATGTAGTATCACGATATGTGATTTGGCCTTCAAATCTCAGAATTTCGCATAATATTGCATTTTAAGCAAGTTTTCTTGCATTTTGTTTCGTACTAAAAATCATCGAATTTAGCAATATTTTGACGTTTATCATCCCCTTTTCCTTTATGTGATATAAACAAAATATCATCGAGTTAGGCAATATTTTGCCGTCTTTCCACGTTTTTGTGAATTTTCAGTTTATTGGTATTAATTCAATAAATATACGATTAAAATTATGCAAACACATAATTGATTAGAAATTAACCTTAAATACTTCATTTGCAAACAACTATTTGTTTCTCGTTAAAATACAGAGTAAAATATTGAAAAGGAGAGAAGTTCTGTTCTTATTACATATATCGACGTTTCAGCCAGATTAGAGCGGTTTTACGTGAACATCTTCCATCGGTAATATAAACGGAAAATCAGGAACATTTTAGTTAAGTCTAATGAAAACGCATTGATTTTTATCATTTGTAATGGAAACAACATTGTCATATGTCTTTTCTTGAATCTTCTTAATACGAAACCTCGCTCTGTGATTTGAAGTTAAAATCCTCAAATATGGTATAATAGTGACTTTTTTCACGTTTTTCATGTAGTTTGATATTACGTATATATATTAATTTTTACCAATATTTCGAAACTATTTCATGTAGTATCACGATTTGTGATTTGGCCTTCAAATCTCAGAATTTCGCATAATATTGCATTTTAAGCAAGTTTTCTTGCATTTTGTTTCGTACTAAAAATCATCGAATTTAGCAATATTTTGACGTTTATCATCCCCTTTTCGTTTATGTGATTTAAACAAAGTATAATCGAATTAGGCAATATTTTGCCGTTTTTCCACGTTTTTGTGAATTTTCAGTTTATTGTTATTAATTCATTAAATATACGATAAAAATGATGCAAACACATAATTGGTTAGAAATTAACCTTAAATACTTCATTTGCTATCAACTATTTGTTTCTCGTTAAAATACAGAGTAAGATATTAAAAAGGAGAGAAGTTCTGTTCTTATTGCATATATCGACGTTTCAGCCGGATTAGAGCGGTTTTACGTGAACATCTTCCATCGGTAATATAAACGGAAAATCAGGAACATTTTAGTTAATTCTAATGAAAACGCATTGATTTTCATATTTTTTATTGGAAACAACATTGTCATATGTCTTTTCTTGGATCTTCTTAATACGAAACCTCGCTCTGTGATTTGAAGATAAAATCCTCATATATGGTAAAATAGTGACTTTTTTCACGTTTTCTATGTAGTGTGATTTTACATAAATATATTCATTTTTATCAATATTTCGATATTACATCATGTTTTCTCACGATATGTGATTCGGCCGTCATATCACTGAATTTTGCAAATTTTGCATTTTTAAGCAAGTTTCTTGCATTTTGTTTTGTACTAAAAATCATCGAATTTAGCGTTAGTTAGTGACTATGACGTTTATCATCCCCTTTTCCTTTATGTGATTTAAACAAAATATCATCGAATTAGGCAATATTTTGCCTTTTTCTACGTTTTTGTGAATTTTCAGTTTATTGGTATTAATTCATTAAATATACGATAAAAATGATGCAAACACATAATTGATTAGAAAATAACCTTAAATACTTCGTTTTCAATCATCAATTTGTTTCTCGTTAAAATACTGAGTAAGATATTGAAAAGGGGAGAAGTTCGGTTTTTATTGCATATATCGACGTTTCAGCCGGAATAGAGCGGTTTTACGTGTACATCTTCCATCGGTAATATAAACGGAAAATCAGGAACATTTAGTTAATTCCAATGAAAACACATTGATTTTTGTCATTTGTATTGGAAACAACATTGTCATATGCCTTTTCTTGGATCTTCTTAATACGAAACCTCGTTCAATGATTCGAAGTTAAAATCCTCAAAATTGGTATAATAGTGACTTTTTTCACGTTTTTTTGTAGTTTGATATTACGTAAATATGTTTATTTTTAACAATACTTCGATACTATTTCATGTAGTATTACGATATGTGATTTGGCCTTCAAATCTCAGAATTTCGCATAATATTGCATTTTAAGCAAGTTTTCTTGCATTTTGTTTCGTACTAAAAATCATCGAATTTAGCCATATTTTGACGTTTATCATCCCCTTTTCCTTTGTGTGATATAAACAAAATATCATCGAATTAGGCAATATTTTGCCGTTTTTCCACGTTTTTGTGAATTTTCAGTTTATTGGTATTAATTCATTAAATATACGATAAAAATGATACAAACACATATTTGATTAGAAATTAACCTTAAATACTTCATTTGCAATCAACTATTTGTTTCTCGTTAAAATACAGAGTAAGATATTGAAAAGGGGAAAAGTTCTGTTTTTATTGCATATATCGACGTTTCAGCCGGATTAGAGCGGTTTTACGTGTACTTCTTCCATCGGTAATATAAACGGAAATTCTGGAACATTTTAGTTATCTCTAATGAAAACACATTGATTTTTATCATTTGCATCGGAAACAACATTGTCATATGTCTTTTCTTTGATCTAAATAATACGAAACCTCGCCTAATGATTCGAAGTTTAAATCCTCAAATTTGGTATAATAGTGACTTTTTTCACGTTTTTCATGTAGTTTGATTTTACGTATATATATTCATTTTTACCAATATTTCGATACTATTTCATGTAGTATCGCGATATGTGATTTGGCCTTCAAATCTCAGAATTTCGCATAATATTGCATTTTAAGCAAGTTTTCTTGCATTTTGTTTCGTACTAAAAATCATCGAATTTAGCAATATTTTGACGTTTATCATCCCCTTTTCCTCTATGTGATTTAAATAAAATATCATCGAATTAGGCAATATTTTGCCGTTTTTCCACGTTTTTGTGAATTTTCAGTTTATTGGTAATAATTAATTAAATATACGATAAAAATGATACAAACACATAATTGATTAGAAATTAACCTTAAATACGTCATTTTCAATCAACTATTTGTTTCTCGTTAAAATACAGAGTAAGATAATGAAAAGGGGAGAAGTTCTGTTTTTATTGCATATATCGAGGTTTCACCCGGATTAGAGCGGTTTTGCGTGTACATCTTCCATCGGTAATATAAACGGAAAATCAGGAACATTTTAGTTAATTCTAATGAAAAAGCACTGATTTTTCAGTGCACATAATTGATTAGATAATAATTGATTAGATTATTACACATAATTGATTAGATAATAACCTTAAATACTTCATTTTCAATCATCTATTTGTTTCTCGTTAAAATACTGAGTAAGATATTGAAAAGGGGAGAAGTTCGGTTTTTATTGCATATATCGACGTTTCAGCCGGAATAGAGCGGTTTTACGTGTACATCTTCCATCGGTAATATAAACGGAAAATCAGGAACATTTAGTTAATTCCAATGAAAACACATTGATTTTTATCATTTGTATTGGAAACAACATTGTCATATGTCTTTTCTTGGATCTTCTTAATACGAAACCTCGCTTAATGATTCGAAGTTAAAATCCTCAAATTTGGTATAATAGTGACTTTTTTCACGTTTTTCATGTAGTTTGATGTTACGTAAATGTTTATTTTTACCAATACTTCGATACTATTTCATGTAGTATCACGATTTGTGATTTGGCCTTCAAATCTCAGAATTTCGCATAATATTGCATTTTAAGCAAGTTTTCTTGCATTTTGTTTCGTACTAAAAATCATCGAATTTAGCAATATTTTGACGTTTATCATCCCCTTTTCGTTTATGTGATTTAAACAAAGTATAATCGAATTAGGCAATATTTTGCCGTTTTTCCACGTTTATGTAAATTTTCAGTTTATTGTTATTAATTCATTAAATATACGATAAAAATGATGCAAACACATAATTGATTAGAAATTAACCTTAAATACTTCATTTGCTATCAACTATTTGTTTCTCGTTAAAATACAGAGTAAGATATTAAAAAGGAGAGAAGTTCTGTTCTTATTGCATATATCGACGTTTCAGCCGGATTAGAGCGGTTTTACGTGAACCTCTTCCATCGGTAATATAAACGGAAAATCAGGAACATTTTAGTTAATTCTAAAGAAAACGCATTGATTTTCATATTTTTTATTGGAAACAACATGTTCATATGTCTTTTCTTGGATCTTCTTAATACGAAACCTCGCTCTGTGATTTGAAGATAAAATCCTCATATATGGTAAAATAGTGACTTTTTTCACGTTTTCTATGTAGTGTGATTTTACGTAAATATATTCATTTTTATCAATATTTCGATATTACATCATGTTTTCTCACGATATGTGATTTGGCCGTCATATCACAGAATTTTGCAAATTTTGCATTTTTAAGCAAGTTTCTTGCATTTTGTTTTGTACTAAAAATCATCGAATTTAGCGTTAGTTAGTGACTATGACGTTTATCATCCCCTTTTCCTTTATGTGATTTAAACAAAATATCATCGAATTAGGCAATATTTTGCCTTTTTCTACGTTTTTGTGAATTTTCGGTTTATTGGTATTAATTCATTAAATATACGATAAAAATGATGCAAACACATAATTGATTAGATAATAACCTTAAATACTTCATTTTCAATCATCTATTTGTTTCTCGTTAAAATACTGAGTAAGATATTGAAAAGGGGAGAAGTTCGGTTTTTATTGCATATATCGACGTTTCAGCCGGAATAGAGCGGTTTTACGTGTACATCTTCCATCGGTAATATAAACAAAAAATCAGGAACATTTAGTTAATTCCAATGAAAAAACATTGATTTTTGTCATTTGTATTGGAAACAACATTGTCATATGCCTTTTCTTGGATCTTCTTAATACGAAACCTCGCTCAATGATTCGAAGTTAAAATCCTCATATTTGGTATAATAGTGACTTTTTTCACGTTTTTCATGTAGTTTGATGTTACGTAAATATGTTTATTTTTACCAATACTTCGATACTATTTCATGTAGTATCACGATATGTGATTTGGCCTTCAAATCTCAGAATTTCGCATAATATTGCATTTTAAGCAAGTTTTCTTGCATTTTGTTTCGTACTAAAAATCATCGAATTTAGCAATATTTTGACGTTTATCATCCCCTTTTCCTTTATGTGATATAAACAAAATATCATCGAGTTAGGCAATATTTTGCCGTTTTTCCACGTTTTTGTGAATTTTCAGTTTATTGGTATTAATTCAATAAATATACGATTAAAATTATGCAAACACATAATTGATTAGAAATTAACCTTAAATACTTCATTTGCAAACAACTATTTGTTTCTCGTTAAAATACAGAGTAAAATATTGAAAAGGAGAGAAGTTCTGTTCTTATTACATATATCGACGTTTCAGCCAGATTAGAGCGGTTTTACGTGAACATCTTCCATCGGTAATATAAACGGAAAATCAGGAACATTTTAGTTAATTCTAATGAAAACGCATTGATTTTTATCATTTGTAATGGAAACAACATTGTCATATGTCTTTTCTTGAATCTTCTTAATACGAAACCTCGCTCTGTGATTTGAAGTTAAAATCCTCAAATATGGTATAATAGTGACTTTTTTCACGTTTTTCATGTAGTTTGATATTACGTATATATATTAATTTTTACCAATATTTCGAAACTATTTCATGTAGTATCACGATTTGTGATTTGGCCTTCAAATCTCAGAATTTCGCATAATATTGCATTTTAAGCAAGTTTTCTTGCATTTTGTTTCGTACTAAAAATCATCGAATTTAGCAATATTTTGACGTTTATCATCCCCTTTTCGTTTATGTGATTTAAACAAAGTATAATCGAATTAGGCAATATTTTGCCGTTTTTCCACGTTTTTGTGAATTTTCAGTTTATTGTTATTAATTCATTAAATATACGATAAAAATGATGCAAACACATAATTGGTTAGAAATTAACCTTAAATACTTCATTTGCTATCAACTATTTGTTTCTCGTTAAAATACAGAGTAAGATATTAAAAAGGAGAGAAGTTCTGTTCTTATTGCATATATCGACGTTTCAGCCGGATTAGAGCGGTTTTACGTGAACCTCTTCCATCGGTAATATAAACGGAAAATCAGGAACATTTTAGTTAATTCTAAAGAAAACGCATTGATTTTCATATTTTTTATTGGAAACAACATGTTCATATGTCTTTTCTTGGATCTTCTTAATACGAAACCTCGCTCTGTGATTTGAAGATAAAATCCTCATATATGGTAAAATAGTGACTTTTTTCACGTTTTCTATGTAGTGTGATTTTACGTAAATATATTCATTTTTATCAATATTTCGATATTACATCATGTTTTCTCACGATATGTGATTTGGCCGTCATATCACTGAATTTTGCAAATTTTGCATTTTTAAGCAAGTTTCTTGCATTTTGTTTTGTACTAAAAATCATCGAATTTAGCGTTAGTTAGTGACTATGACGTTTATCATCCCCTTTTCCTTTATGTGATTTAAACAAAATATCATCGAATTAGGCAATATTTTGCCTTTTTCTACGTTTTTGTGAATTTTCGGTTTATTGGTATTAATTCATTAAATATACGATAAAAATGATGCAAACACATAATTGATTAGATAATAACCTTAAATACTTCATTTTCAATCATCTATTTGTTTCTCGTTAAAATACTGAGTAAGATATTGAAAAGGGGAGAAGTTCGGTTTTTATTGCATATATCGACGTTTCAGCCGGAATAGAGCGGTTTTACGTGTACATCTTCCATCGGTAATATAAACGGAAAATCAGGAACATTTAGTTAATTCCAATGAAAAAACATTGATTTTTGTCATTTGTATTGGAAACAACATTGTCATATGCCTTTTCTTGGATCTTCTTAATACGAAACCTCGCTCAATGATTCGAAGTTAAAATCCTCATATTTGGTATAATAGTGAATTTTTTCACGTTTTTCATGTAGTTTGATGTTACGTAAATATGTTTATTTTTACCAATACTTCGATACTATTTCATGTAGTATCACGATATGTGATTTGGCCTTCAAATCTCAGAATTTCGCATAATATTGCATTTTAAGCAAGTTTTCTTGCATTTTGTTTCGTACTAAAAATCATCGAATTTAGCAATATTTTGACGTTTATCATCCCCTTTTCGTTTATGTGATTTAAACAAAGTATAATCGAATTAGGCAATATTTTGCCGTTTTTCCACGTTTTTGTGAATTTTCAGTTTATTGTTATTAATTCATTAAATATACGATAAAAATGATGCAAACACATAATTGGTTAGAAATTAACCTTAAATACTTCATTTGCTATCAACTATTTGTTTCTCGTTAAAATACAGAGTAAGATATTAAAAAGGAGAGAAGTTCTGTTCTTATTGCATATATCGACGTTTCAGCCGGATTAGAGCGGTTTTACGTGAACATCTTCCATCGGTAATATAAACGGAAAATCAGGAACATTTTAGTTAATTCTAATGAAAACGCATTGATTTTCATATTTTTTATTGGAAACAACATTGTCATATGTCTTTTCTTGGATCTTCTTAATACGAAACCTCGCTCTGTGATTTGAAGATAAAATCCTCATATATGGTAAAATAGTGACTTTTTTCACGTTTTCTATGTAGTGTGATTTTAGTAAATATATTCATTTTTATCAATATTTCGATATTACATCATGTTTTCTCACGATATGTGATTTGGCCGTCATATCACTGAATTTTGCAAATTTTGCATTTTTAAGCAAGTTTCTTGCATTTTGTTTTGTACTAAAAATCATCGAATTTAGCGTTAGTTAGTGACTATGACGTTTATCATCCCCTTTTCCTTTATGTGATTTAAACAAAATATCATCGAATTAGGCAATATTTTGCCTTTTTCTACGTTTTTGTGAATTTTCAGTTTATTGGTATTAATTCATTAAATATACGATAAAAATGATGCAAACACATAATTGATTAGAAAATAACCTTAAATACTTCGTTTTCAATCATCAATTTGTTTCTCGTTAAAATACTGAGTAAGATATTGAAAAGGAGAGAAGTTCGGTTTTTATTGCATATATCGACGTTTCAGCCGGAATAGAGCGGTTTTACGTGTACATCTTCCATCGGTAATATAAACGGAAAATCAGGAACATTTAGTTAATTCCAATGAAAACACATTGATTTTTGTCATTTGTATTGGAAACAACATTGTCATATGCCTTTTCTTGGATCTTCTTAATACGAAACCTCGTTCAATGATTCGAAGTTAAAATCCTCAAAATTGGTATAATAGTGACTTTTTTCACGTTTTTTTGTAGTTTGATATTACGTAAATATGTTTATTTTTACCAATACTTCGATACTATTTCATGTAGTATTACGATATGTGATTTGGCCTTCAAATCTCAGAATTTCGCATAATATTGCATTTTAAGCAAGTTTTCTTGCATTTTGTTTCGTACTAAAAATCATCGAATTTAGCCATATTTTGACGTTTATCATCCCCTTTTCCTTTGTGTGATATAAACAAAATATCATCGAATTAGGCAATATTTTGCCGTTTTTCCACGTTTATGTGAATTTTCAGTTTATTGGTATTAATTCATTAAATATACGATAAAAATGATACAAACACATATTTGATTAGAAATTAACCTTAAATACTTCATTTGCAATCAACTATTTGTTTCTCGTTAAAATACAGAGAAAGATATTGAAAAGGGGAAAAGTTCTGTTTTTATTGCATATATCGACGTTTCAGCCGGATTAGAGCGGTTTTACGTGTACTTCTTCCATCGGTAATATAAACGGAAATTCTGGAACATTTTAGTTATCTCTAATGAAAACACATTGATTTTTATCATTTGTATCGGAAACAACATTGTCATATGTCTTTTCTTTGATCTAAATAATACGAAACCTCGCCTAATGATTCGAAGTTTAAATCCTCAAATTTGGTATAATAGTGACTTTTTTCACGTTTTTCATGTAGTTTGATTTTACGTATATATATTCATTTTTACCAATATTTCGATACTATTTCATGTAGTATCGCGATATGTGATTTGGCCTTCAAATCTCAGAATTTCGCATAATATTGCATTTTAAGCAAGTTTTCTTGCATTTTGTTTCGTACTAAAAATCATCGAATTTAGCAATATTTTGACGTTTATCATCCCCTTTTCCTCTATGTGATTTAAACAAAATATCATCGAATTAGGCAATATTTTGCCGTTTTTCCACGTTTTTGTGAATTTTCAGTTTATTGGTAATAATTAATTAAATATACGATAAAAATGATACAAACACATAATTGATTAGAAATTAACCTTAAATACGTCATTTTCAATCAACTATTTGTTTCTCGTTAAAATACAGAGTAAGATAATGAAAAGGGGAGAAGTTCTGTTTTTATTGCATATATCGAGGTTTCACCCGGATTAGAGCGGTTTTGCGTGTACATCTTCCATCGGTAATATAAACGGAAAATCAGGAACATTTTAGTTAATTCTAATGAAAAAGCACTGATTTTTCAGTGCACATAATTGATTAGATAATAATTGATTAGATTATTACACATATTAGATTACACATAATTGATTAGATAATAACCTTAAATACTTCATTTTCAATCATCTATTTGTTTCTCGTTAAAATACTGAGTAAGATATTGAAAAGGGGAGAAGTTCGGTTTTTATTGCATATATCGACGTTTCAGCCGGAATAGAGCGGTTTTACGTGTACATCTTCCATCGGTAATATAAACGGAAAATCAGGAACATTTAGTTAATTCCAATGAAAACACATTGATTTTTATCATTTGTATTGGAAACAACATTGTCATATGTCTTTTCTTGGATCTTCTTAATACGAAACCTCGCTTAATGATTCGAAGTTAAAATCCTCAAATTTGGTATAATAGTGACTTTTTTCACGTTTTTCATGTAGCTTGATGTTACGTAAATGTTTATTTTTACCAATACTTCGATACTATTTCATGTAGTATCACGATATGTGATTTGGCCTTCAAATCTCAGAATTTCGCATAATATTGCATTTTAAGCAAGTTTTCTTGCATTTTGTTTCGTACTAAAAATCATCGAATTTAGCAATATTTTGACGTTTATCATCCCCTTTTCCTTTATGTGATATAAACAAAATATCATCGAGTTAGGCAATATTTTGCCGTTTTTCCACGTTTTTGTGAATTTTCAGTTTATTGGTATTAATTCAATAAATATACGATTAAAATGATGTAAACACATAATTGATTAGAAATTAACTTTAAATACTTCATTTGCAAACAACTATTTGTTTCTCGTTAAAATACAGAGTAAGATATTGAAAAGGAGAGAAGTTCTGTTCTTATTACATATATCGACGTTTCAGCCAGATTAGAGCGGTTTTACGTGAACAACTTCCATCGGTAATATAAACGGAAAATCAGGAACATTTTAGTTAATTCTAATGAAAACGCATTGATTTTTATCATTTGTAATGGAAACAACATTGTCATATGTCTTTTCTTGAATCTTCTTAATACGAAACCTCGCTCTGTGATTTGAAGTTAAAATCCTCAAATATGGTATAATAGTGACTTTTTTCACGTTTTTCATGTAGTTTGATATTACGTATATATATTAATTTTTACCAATATTTCGAAACTATTTCATGTAGTATCACGATTTGTGATTTGGCCTTCAAATCTCAGAATTTCGCATAATATTGCATTTTAAGCAAGTTTTCTTGCATTTTGTTTCGTACTAAAAATCATCGAATTTAGCAATATTTTGACGTTTATCATCCCCTTTTCGTTTATGTGATTTAAACAAAGTATAATCGAATTAGGCAATATTTTGCCGTTTTTCCACGTTTATGTAAATTTTCAGTTTATTGTTATTAATTCATTAAATATACGATAAAAATGATGCAAACACATAATTGATTAGAAATTAACCTTAAATACTTCATTTGCTATCAACTATTTGTTTCTCGTTAAAATACAGAGTAAGATATTAAAAAGGAGAGAAGTTCTGTTCTTATTGCATATATCGACGTTTCAGCCGGATTAGAGCGGTTTTACGTGAACCTCTTCCATCGGTAATATAAACGGAAAATCAGGAACATTTTAGTTAATTCTAAAGAAAACGCATTGGTTTTCATATTTTTTATTGGAAACAACATGTTCATATGTCTTTTCTTGGATCTTCTTAATACGAAACCTCGCTCTGTGATTTGAAGATAAAATCCTCATATATGGTAAAATAGTGACTTTTTTCACGTTTTCTATGTAGTGTGATTTTACGTAAATATATTCATTTTTATCAATATTTCGATATTACATCATGTTTTCTCACGATATGTGATTTGGCCGTCATATCACAGAATTTTGCAAATTTTGCATTTTTAAGCAAGTTTCTTGCATTTTGTTTTGTACTAAAAATCATCGAATTTAGCGTTAGTTAGTGACTATGACGTTTATCATCCCCTTTTCCTTTATGTGATTTAAACAAAATATCATCGAATTAGGCAATATTTTGCCTTTTTCTACGTTTTTGTGAATTTTCGGTTTATTGGTATTAATTCATTAAATATACGATAAAAATGATGCAAACACATAATTGATTAGATAATAACCTTAAATACTTCATTTTCAATCATCTATTTGTTTCTCGTTAAAATACTGAGTAAGATATTGAAAAGGGGAGAAGTTCGGTTTTTATTGCATATATCGACGTTTCAGCCGGAATAGAGCGGTTTTACGTGTACATCTTCCATCGGTAATATAAACGGAAAATCAGGAACATTTAGTTAATTCCAATGAAAAAACATTGATTTTTGTCATTTGTATTGGAAACAACATTGTCATATGCCTTTTCTTGGATCTTCTTAATACGAAACCTCGCTCAATGATTCGAAGTTAAAATCCTCATATTTGGTATAATAGTGACTTTTTTCACGTTTTTCATGTAGTTTGATGTTACGTAAATATGTTTATTTTTACCAATACTTCGATACTATTTCATGTAGTATCACGATATGTGATTTGGCCTTCAAATCTCAGAATTTCGCATAATATTGCATTTTAAGCAAGTTTTCTTGCATTTTGTTTCGTACTAAAAATCATCGAATTTAGCAATATTTTGACGTTTATCATCCCCTTTTCGTTTATGTGATTTAAACAAAGTATAATCGAATTAGGCAATATTTTGCCGTTTTTCCACGTTTTTGTGAATTTTCAGTTTATTGTTATTAATTCATTAAATATACGATAAAAATGATGCAAACACATAATTGGTTAGAAATTAACCTTAAATACTTCATTTGCTATCAACTATTTGTTTCTCGTTAAAATACAGAGTAAGATATTAAAAAGGAGAGAAGTTCTGTTCTTATTGCATATATCGACGTTTCAGCCGGATTAGAGCGGTTTTACGTGAACATCTTCCATCGGTAATATAAACGGAAAATCAGGAACATTTTAGTTAATTCTAATGAAAACGCATTGATTTTCATATTTTTTATTGGAAACAACATTGTCATATGTCTTTTCTTGGATCTTCTTAATACGAAACCTCGCTCTGTGATTTGAAGATAAAATCCTCATATATGGTAAAATAGTGACTTTTTTCACGTGTTCTATGTAGTGTGATTTTACGTAAATATATTCATTTTTATCAATATTTCGATATTACATCATGTTTTCTCACGATATGTGATTTGGCCGTCATATCACTGAATTTTGCAAATTTTGCATTTTTAAGCAAGTTTCTTGCATTTTGTTTTGTACTAAAAATCATCGAATTTAGCGTTAGTTAGTGACTATGACGTTTATCATCCCCTTTTCCTTTATGTGATTTAAACAAAATATCATCGAATTAGGCAATATTTTGCCTTTTTCTACGTTTTTGTGAATTTTCAGTTTATTGGTATTAATTCATTAAATATACGATAAAAATGATGCAAACACATAATTGATTAGAAAATAACCTTAAATACTTCGTTTTCAATCATCAATTTGTTTCTCGTTAAAATACTGAGTAAGATATTGAAAAGGAGAGAAGTTCGGTTTTTATTGCATATATCGACGTTTCAGCCGGAATAGAGCGGTTTTACGTGTACATCTTCCATCGGTAATATAAACGGAAAATCAGGAACATTTAGTTAATTCCAATGAAAACACATTGATTTTTGTCATTTGTATTGGAAACAACATTGTCATATGCCTTTTCTTGGATCTTCTTAATACGAAACCTCGTTCAATGATTCGAAGTTAAAATCCTCAAAATTGGTATAATAGTGACTTTTTTCACGTTTTTTTGTAGTTTGATATTACGTAAATATGTTTATTTTTACCAATACTTCGATACTATTTCATGTAGTATTACGATATGTGATTTGGCCTTCAAATCTCAGAATTTCGCATAATATTGCATTTTAAGCAAGTTTTCTTGCATTTTGTTTCGTACTAAAAATCATCGAATTTAGCCATATTTTGACGTTTATCATCCCCTTTTCCTTTGTGTGATATAAACAAAATATCATCGAATTAGGCAATATTTTGCCGTTTTTCCACGTTTTTGTGAATTTTCAGTTTATTGGTATTAATTCATTAAATATACGATAAAAATGATACAAACACATATTTGATTAGAAATTAACCTTAAATACTTCATTTGCAATCAACTATTTGTTTCTCGTTAAAATACAGAGTAAGATATTGAAAAGGGGAAAAGTTCTGTTTTTATTGCATATATCGACGTTTCAGCCGGATTAGAGCGGTTTTACGTGTACTTCTTCCATCGGTAATATAAACGGAAATTCTGGAACATTTTAGTTATCTCTAATGAAAACACATTGATTTTTATCATTTGTATCGGAAACAACATTGTCATATGTCTTTTCTTTGATCTAAATAATACGAAACCTCGCCTAATGATTCGAAGTTTAAATCCTCAAATTTGGTATAATAGTGACTTTTTTCACGTTTTTCATGTAGTTTGATTTTACGTATATATATTCATTTTTACCAATATTTCGATACTATTTCATGTAGTATCGCGATATGTGATTTGGCCTTCAAATCTCAGAATTTCGCATAATATTGCATTTTAAGCAAGTTTTCTTGCATTTTGTTTCGTACTAAAAATCATCGAATTTAGCAATATTTTGACGTTTATCATCCCCTTTTCCTCTATGTGATTTAAACAAAATATCATCGAATTAGGCAATATTTTGCCGTTTTTCCACGTTTTTGTGAATTTTCAGTTTATTGGTAATAATTAATTAAATATACGATAAAAATGATACAAACACATAATTGATTAGAAATTAACCTTAAATACGTCATTTTCAATCAACTATTTGTTTCTCGTTAAAATACAGAGTAAGATAATGAAAAGGGGAGAAGTTCTGTTTTTATTGCATATATCGAGGTTTCACCCGGATTAGAGCGGTTTTGCGTGTACATCTTCCATCGGTAATATAAACGGAAAATCAGGAACATTTTAGTTAATTCTAATGAAAAAGCACTGATTTTTCAGTGCACATAATTGATTAGATAATAATTGATTAGATTATTACACATATTAGATTACACATAATTGAATAGATAATAACCTTAAATACTTCATTTTCAATCATCTATTTGTTTCTCGTTAAAATACTGAGTAAGATATTGAAAAGGGGAGAAGTTCGGTTTTTATTGCATATATCGACGTTTCAGCCGGAATAGAGCGGTTTTACGTGTACATCTTCCATCGGTAATATAAACGGAAAATCAGGAACATTTAGTTAATTCCAATGAAAACACATTGATTTTTATCATTTGTATTGGAAACAACATTGTCATATGTCTTTTCTTGGATCTTCTTAATACGAAACCTCGCTTAATGATTCGAAGTTAAAATCCTCAAATTTGGTATAATAGTGACTTTTTTCACGTTTTTCATGTAGTTTGATGTTACGTAAATGTTTATTTTTACCAATACTTCGATACTATTTCATGTAGTATCACGATATGTGATTTGGCCTTCAAATCTCAGAATTTCGCATAATATTGCATTTTAAGCAAGTTTTCTTGCATTTTGTTTCGTACTAAAAATCATCGAATTTAGCAATATTTTGACGTTTATCATCCCCTTTTCCTTTATGTGATATAAACAAAATATCATCGAGTTAGGCAATATTTTGCCGTTTTTCCACGTTTTTGTGAATTTTCAGTTTATTGGTATTAATTCAATAAATATACGATTAAAATGATGTAAACACATAATTGATTAGAAATTAACCTTAAATACTTCATTTGCAAACAACTATTTGTTTCTCGTTAAAATACAGAGTAAGATATTGAAAAGGGGAGAAGTTCGGTTTTTATTGCATATATCGACGTTTCAGCCTGAATAGAGCGGTTTTACGTGTACATCTTCCATCGGTAATATAAACGGAAAATCAGGAACATTTAGTTAATTCCAATGAAAACACATTGATTTTTATCATTTGTATTGGAAACAACATTGTCATATGTCTTTTCTTGGATCTTCTTAATACGAAACCTCGCTTAATGATTCGAAGTTAAAATCCTCAAATTTGGTATAATAGTGACTTTTTTCACGTTTTTCATGTAGTTTGATGTTACGTAAATGTTTATTTTTACCAATACTTCGATACTATTTCATGTAGTATCACGATATGTGATTTGGCCTTCAAATCTCAGAATTTCGCATAATATTGCATTTTAAGCAAGTTTTCTTGCATTTTGTTTCGTACTAAAAATCATCGAATTTAGCAATATTTTGACGTTTATCATCCCCTTTTCCTTTATGTGATATAAACAAAATATCATCGAGTTAGGCAATATTTTGCCGTTTTTCCACGTTTTTGTGAATTTTCAGTTTATTGGTATTAATTCAATAAATATACGATTAAAATGATGTAAACACATAATTGATTAGAAATTAACCTTAAATACTTCATTTGCAAACAACTATTTGTTTCTCGTTAAAATACAGAGTAAGATATTGAAAAGGAGAGAAGTTCTGTTCTTATTACATATATCGACGTTTCAGCCAGATTAGAGCGGTTTTACGTGAACAACTTCCATCGGTAATATAAACGGAAAATCAGGAACATTTTAGTTAATTCTAATGAAAACGCATTGATTTTTATCATTTGTAATGGAAACAACATTGTCATATGTCTTTTCTTGAATCTTCTTAATACGAAACCTCGCTCTGTGATTTGAAGTTAAAATCCTCAAATATGGTATAATAGTGACTTTTTTCACGTTTTTCATGTAGTTTGATATTACGTATATATATTAATTTTTACCAATATTTCGAAACTATTTCATGTAGTATCACGATTTGTGATTTGGCCTTCAAATCTCAGAATTTCGCATAATATTGCATTTTAAGCAAGTTTTCTTGCATTTTGTTTCGTACTAAAAATCATCGAATTTAGCAATATTTTGACGTTTATCATCCCCTTTTCGTTTATGTGATTTAAACAAAGTATAATCGAATTAGGCAATATTTTGCCGTTTTTCCACGTTTATGTAAATTTTCAGTTTATTGTTATTAATTCATTAAATATACGATAAAAATGATGCAAACACATAATTGATTAGAAATTAACCTTAAATACTTCATTTGCTATCAACTATTTGTTTCTCGTTAAAATACAGAGTAAGATATTAAAAAGGAGAGAAGTTCTGTTCTTATTGCATATATCGACGTTTCAGCCGGATTAGAGCGGTTTTACGTGAACCTCTTCCATCGGTAATATAAACGGAAAATCAGGAACATTTTAGTTAATTCTAAAGAAAACGCATTGATTTTCATATTTTTTATTGGAAACAACATGTTCATATGTCTTTTCTTGGATCTTCTTAATACGAAACCTCGCTCTGTGATTTGAAGATAAAATCCTCATATATGGTAAAATAGTGACTTTTTTCACGTTTTCTATGTAGTGTGATTTTACGTAAATATATTCATTTTTATCAATATTTCGATATTACATCATGTTTTCTCACGATATGTGATTTGGCCGTCATATCACAGAATTTTGCAAATTTTGCATTTTTAAGCAAGTTTCTTGCATTTTGTTTTGTACTAAAAATCATCGAATTTAGCGTTAGTTAGTGACTATGACGTTTATCATCCCCTTTTCCTTTATGTGATTTAAACAAAATATCATCGAATTAGGCAATATTTTGCCTTTTTCTACGTTTTTGTGAATTTTCGGTTTATTGGTATTAATTCATTAAATATACGATAAAAATGATGCAAACACATAATTGATTAGATAATAACCTTAAATACTTCATTTTCAATCATCTATTTGTTTCTCGTTAAAATACTGAGTAAGATATTGAAAAGGGGAGAAGTTCGGTTTTTATTGCATATATCGACGTTTCAGCCGGAATAGAGCGGTTTTACGTGTACATCTTCCATCGGTAATATAAACGGAAAATCAGGAACATTTAGTTAATTCCAATGAAAAAACATTGATTTTTGTCATTTGTATTGGAAACAACATTGTCATATGCCTTTTCTTGGATCTTCTTAATACGAAACCTCGCTCAATGATTCGAAGTTAAAATCCTCATATTTGGTATAATAGTGACTTTTTTCACGTTTTTCATGTAGTTTGATGTTACGTAAATATGTTTATTTTTACCAATACTTCGATACTATTTCATGTAGTATCACGATATGTGATTTGGCCTTCAAATCTCAGAATTTCGCATAATATTGCATTTTAAGCAAGTTTTCTTGCATTTTGTTTCGTACTAAAAATCATCGAATTTAGCAATATTTTGACGTTTATCATCCCCTTTTCGTTTATGTGATTTAAACAAAGTATAATCGAATTAGGCAATATTTTGCCGTTTTTCCACGTTTTTGTGAATTTTCAGTTTATTGTTATTAATTCATTAAATATACGATAAAAATGATGCAAACACATAATTGGTTAGAAATTAACCTTAAATACTTCATTTGCTATCAACTATTTGTTTCTCGTTAAAATACAGAGTAAGATATTAAAAAGGAGAGAAGTTCTGTTCTTATTGCATATATCGACGTTTCAGCCGGATTAGAGCGGTTTTACGTGAACATCTTCCATCGGTAATATAAACGGAAAATCAGGAACATTTTAGTTAATTCTAATGAAAACGCATTGATTTTCATATTTTTTATTGGAAACAACATTGTCATATGTCTTTTCTTGGATCTTCTTAATACGAAACCTCGCTCTGTGATTTGAAGATAAAATCCTCATATATGGTAAAATAGTGACTTTTTTCACGTTTTCTATGTAGTGTGATTTTACGTAAATATATTCATTTTTATCAATATTTCGATATTACATCATGTTTTCTCACGATATGTGATTTGGCCGTCATATCACTGAATTTTGCAAATTTTGCATTTTTAAGCACGTTTCTTGCATTTTGTTTTGTACTAAAAATCATCGAATTTAGCGTTAGTTAGTGACTATGACGTTTATCATCCCCTTTTCCTTTATGTGATTTAAACAAAATATCATCGAATTAGGCAATATTTTGCCTTTTTCTACGTTTTTGTGAATTTTCAGTTTATTGGTATTAATTCATTAAATATACGATAAAAATGATGCAAACACATAATTGATTAGAAAATAACCTTAAATACTTCGTTTTCAATCATCAATTTGTTTCTCGTTAAAATACTGAGTAAGATATTGAAAAGGAGAGAAGTTCGGTTTTTATTGCATATATCGACGTTTCAGCCGGAATAGAGCGGTTTTACGTGTACATCTTCCATCGGTAATATAAACGGAAAATCAGGAACATTTAGTTAATTCCAATGAAAACACATTGATTTTTGTCATTTGTATTGGAAACAACATTGTCATATGCCTTTTCTTGGATCTTCTTAATACGAAACCTCGTTCAATGATTCGAAGTTAAAATCCTCAAAATTGGTATAATAGTGACTTTTTTCACGTTTTTTTGTAGTTTGATATTACGTAAATATGTTTATTTTTACCAATACTTCGATACTATTTCATGTAGTATTACGATATGTGATTTGGCCTTCAAATCTCAGAATTTCGCATAATATTGCATTTTAAGCAAGTTTTCTTGCATTTTGTTTCGTACTAAAAATCATCGAATTTAGCCATATTTTGACGTTTATCATCCCCTTTTCCTTTGTGTGATATAAACAAAATATCATCGAATTAGGCAATATTTTGCCGTTTTTCCACGTTTTTGTGAATTTTCAGTTTATTGGTATTAATTCATTAAATATACGATAAAAATGATACAAACACATATTTGATTAGAAATTAACCTTAAATACTTCATTTGCAATCAACTATTTGTTTCTCGTTAAAATACAGAGTAAGATATTGAAAAGGGGAAAAGTTCTGTTTTTATTGCATATATCGACGTTTCAGCCGGATTAGAGCGGTTTTACGTGTACTTCTTCCATCGGTAATATAAACGGAAATTCTGGAACATTTTAGTTGTCTCTAATGAAAACACATTGATTTTTATCATTTGTATCGGAAACAACATTGTCATATGTCTTTTCTTTGATCTAAATAATACGAAACCTCGCCTAATGATTCGAAGTTTAAATCCTCAAATTTGGTATAATAGTGACTTTTTTCACGTTTTTCATGTAGTTTGATTTTACGTATATATATTCATTTTTACCAATATTTCGATACTATTTCATGTAGTATCGCGATATGTGATTTGGCCTTCAAATCTCAGAATTTCGCATAATATTGCATTTTAAGCAAGTTTTCTTGCATTTTGTTTCGTACTAAAAATCATCGAATTTAGCAATATTTTGACGTTTATCATCCCCTTTTCCTCTATGTGATTTAAACAAAATATCATCGAATTAGGCAATATTTTGCCGTTTTTCCACGTTTTTGTGAATTTTCAGTTTATTGGTAATAATTAATTAAATATACGATAAAAATGATACAAACACATAATTGATTAGAAATTAACCTTAAATACGTCATTTTCAATCAACTATTTGTTTCTCGTTAAAATACAGAGTAAGATAATGAAAAGGGGAGAAGTTCTGTTTTTATTGCATATATCGAGGTTTCACCCGGATTAGAGCGGTTTTGCGTGTACATCTTCCATCGGTAATATAAACGGAAAATCAGGAACATTTTAGTTAATTCTAATGAAAAAGCACTGATTTTTCAGTGCACATAATTGATTAGATAATAATTGATTAGATTATTACACATATTAGATTACACATAATTGATTAGATAATAACCTTAAATACTTCATTTTCAATCATCTATTTGTTTCTCGTTAAAATACTGAGTAAGATATTGAAAAGGGGAGAAGTTCGGTTTTTATTGCATATATCGACGTTTCAGCCGGAATAGAGCGGTTTTACGTGTACATCTTCCATCGGTAATATAAACGGAAAATCAGGAACATTTAGTTAATTCCAATGAAAACACATTGATTTTTATCATTTGTATTGGAAACAACATTGTCATATGTCTTTTCTTGGATCTTCTTAATACGAAACCTCGCTTAATGATTCGAAGTTAAAATCCTCAAATTTGGTATAATAGTGACTTTTTTCACGTTTTTCATGTAGTTTGATGTTACGTAAATGTTTATTTTTACCAATACTTCGATACTATTTCATGTAGTATCACGATATGTGATTTGGCCTTCAAATCTCAGAATTTCGCATAATATTGCATTTTAAGCAAGTTTTCTTGCATTTTGTTTCGTACTAAAAATCATCGAATTTAGCAATATTTTGACGTTTATCATCCCCTTTTCCTTTATGTGATATAAACAAAATATCATCGAGTTAGGCAATATTTTGCCGTTTTTCCACGTTTTTGTGAATTTTCAGTTTATTGGTATTAATTCAATAAATATACGATTAAAATGATGTAAACACATAATTGATTAGAAATTAACCTTAAATACTTCATTTGCAAACAACTATTTGTTTCTCGTTAAAATACAGAGTAAGATATTGAAAAGGAGAGAAGTTCTGTTCTTATTACATATATCGACGTTTCAGCCAGATTAGAGCGGTTTTACGTGAACAACTTCCATCGGTAATATAAACGGAAAATCAGGAACATTTTAGTTAATTCTAATGAAAACGCATTGATTTTTATCATTTGTAATGGAAACAACATTGTCATATGTCTTTTCTTGAATCTTCTTAATACGAAACCTCGCTCTGTGATTTGAAGTTAAAATCCTCAAATATGGTATAATAGTGACTTTTTTCACGTTTTTCATGTAGTTTGATATTACGTATATATATTAATTTTTACCAATATTTCGAAACTATTTCATGTAGTATCACGATTTGTGATTTGGCCTTCAAATCTCAGAATTTCGCATAATATTGCATTTTAAGCAAGTTTTCTTGCATTTTGTTTCGTACTAAAAATCATCGAATTTAGCAATATTTTGACGTTTATCATCCCCTTTTCGTTTATGTGATTTAAACAAAGTATAATCGAATTAGGCAATATTTTGCCGTTTTTCCACGTTTATGTAAATTTTCAGTTTATTGTTATTAATTCATTAAATATACGATAAAAATGATGCAAACACATAATTGATTAGAAATTAACCTTAAATACTTCATTTGCTATCAACTATTTGTTTCTCGTTAAAATACAGAGTAAGATATTAAAAAGGAGAGAAGTTCTGTTCTTATTGCATATATCGACGTTTCAGCCGGATTAGAGCGGTTTTACGTGAACCTCTTCCATCGGTAATATAAACGGAAAATCAGGAACATTTTAGTTAATTCTAAAGAAAACGCATTGATTTTCATATTTTTTATTGGAAACAACATGTTCATATGTCTTTTCTTGGATCTTCTTAATACGAAACCTCGCTCTGTGATTCGAAGATAAAATCCTCATATATGGTAAAATAGTGACTTTTTTCACGTTTTCTATGTAGTGTGATTTTACGTAAATATATTCATTTTTATCAATATTTCGATATTACATCATGTTTTCTCACGATATATGATTTGGCCGTCATATCACAGAATTTTGCAAATTTTGCATTTTTAAGCAAGTTTCTTGCATTTTGTTTTGTACTAAAAATCATCGAATTTAGCGTTAGTTAGTGACTATGACGTTATCATCCCCTTTTCCTTTATGTGATTTAAACAAAATATCATCGAATTAGGCAATATTTTGCCTTTTTCTACGTTTTTGTGAATTTTCGGTTTATTGGTATTAATTCATTAAATATACGATAAAAATGATGCAAACACATAATTGATTAGATAATAACCTTAAATACTTCATTTTCAATCATCTATTTGTTTCTCGTTAAAATACTGAGTAAGATATTGAAAAGGGGAGAAGTTCGGTTTTTATTGCATATATCGACGTTTCAGCCGGAATAGAGCGGTTTTACGTGTACATCTTCCATCGGTAATATAAACAAAAAATCAGGAACATTTAGTTAATTCCAATGAAAAAACATTGATTTTTGTCATTTGTATTGGAAACAACATTGTCATATGCCTTTTCTTGGATCTTCTTAATACGAAACATCGCTCAATGATTCGAAGTTAAAATCCTCATATTTGGTATAATAGTGACTTTTTTCACGTTTTTCATGTAGTTTGATGTTACGTAAATATGTTTATTTTTACCAATACTTCGATACTATTTCATGTAGTATCACGATATGTGATTTGGCCTTCAAATCTCAGAATTTCGCATAATATTGCATTTTAAGCAAGTTTTCTTGCATTTTGTTTCGTACTAAAAATCATCGAATTTAGCAATATTTTGACGTTTATCATCCCCTTTTCCTTTATGTGATATAAACAAAATATCATCGAGTTAGGCAATATTTTGCCGTTTTTCCACGTTTTTGTGAATTTTCAGTTTATTGGTATTAATTCAATAAATATACGATTAAAATTATGCAAACACATAATTGATTAGAAATTAACCTTAAATACTTCATTTGCAAACAACTATTTGTTTCTCGTTAAAATACAGAGTAAAATATTGAAAAGGAGAGAAGTTCTGTTCTTATTACATATATCGACGTTTCAGCCAGATTAGAGCGGTTTTACGTGAACATCTTCCATCGGTAATATAAACGGAAAATCAGGAACATTTTAGTTAATTCTAATGAAAACGCATTGATTTTTATCATTTGTAATGGAAACAACATTGTCATATGTCTTTTCTTGAATCTTCTTAATACGAAACCTCGCTCTGTGATTTGAAGTTAAAATCCTCAAATATGGTATAATAGTGACTTTTTTCACGTTTTTCATGTAGTTTGATATTACGTATATATATTAATTTTTACCAATATTTCGAAACTATTTCATGTAGTATCACGATTTGTGATTTGGCCTTCAAATCTCAGAATTTCGCATAATATTGCATTTTAAGCAAGTTTTCTTGCATTTTGTTTCGTACTAAAAATCATCGAATTTAGCAATATTTTGACGTTTATCATCCCCTTTTCGTTTATGTGATTTAAACAAAGTATAATCGAATTAGGCAATATTTTGCCGTTTTTCCACGTTTTTGTGAATTTTCAGTTTATTGTTATTAATTCATTAAATATACGATAAAAATGATGCAAACACATAATTGGTTAGAAATTAACCTTAAATACTTCATTTGCTATCAACTATTTGTTTCTCGTTAAAATACAGAGTAAGATATTAAAAAGGAGAGAAGTTCTGTTCTTATTGCATATATCGACGTTTCAGCCGGATTAGAGCGGTTTTACGTGAACATCTTCCATCGGTAATATAAACGGAAAATCAGGAACATTTTAGTTAATTCTAATGAAAACGCATTGATTTTCATATTTTTTATTGGAAACAACATTGTCATATGTCTTTTCTTGGATCTTCTTAATACGAAACCTCGCTCTGTGATTTGAAGATAAAATCCTCATATATGGTAAAATAGTGACTTTTTTCACGTTTTCTATGTAGTGTGATTTTACGTAAATATATTCATTTTTATCAATATTTCGATATTACATCATGTTTTCTCACGATATGTGATTTGGCCGTCATATCACTGAATTTTGCAAATTTTGCATTTTTAAGCAAGTTTCTTGCATTTTGTTTTGTACTAAAAATCATCGAATTTAGCGTTAGTTAGTGACTATGACGTTTATCATCCCCTTTTCCTTTATGTGATTTAAACAAAATATCATCGAATTAGGCAATATTTTGCCTTTTTCTACGTTTTTGTGAATTTTCAGTTTATTGGTATTAATTCATTAAATATACGATAAAAATGATGCAAACACATAATTGATTAGAAAATAACCTTAAATACTTCGTTTTCAATCATCAATTTGTTTCTCGTTAAAATACTGAGTAAGATATTGAAAAGGGGAGAAGTTCGGTTTTTATTGCATATATCGACGTTTCAGCCGGAATAGAGCGGTTTTACGTGTACATCTTCCATCGGTAATATAAACGGAAAATCAGGAACATTTAGTTAATTCCAATGAAAACACATTGATTTTTGTCATTTGTATTGGAAACAACATTGTCATATGCCTTTTCTTGGATCTTCTTAATACGAAACCTCGTTCAATGATTCGAAGTTAAAATCCTCAAAATTGGTATAATAGTGACTTTTTTCACGTTTTTTTGTAGTTTGATATTACGTAAATATGTTTATTTTTACCAATACTTCGATACTATTTCATGTAGTATTACGATATGTGATTTGGCCTTCAAATCTCAGAATTTCGCATAATATTGCATTTTAAGCAAGTTTTCTTGCATTTTGTTTCGTACTAAAAATCATCGAATTTAGCCATATTTTGACGTTTATCATCCCCTTTTCCTTTGTGTGATATAAACAAAATATCATCGAATTAGGCAATATTTTGCCGTTTTTCCACGTTTTTGTGAATTTTCAGTTTATTGGTATTAATTCATTAAATATACGATAAAAATGATACAAACACATATTTGATTAGAAATTAACCTTAAATACTTCATTTGCAATCAACTATTTGTTTCTCGTTAAAATACAGAGTAAGATATTGAAAAGGGGAAAAGTTCTGCTTTTATTGCATATATCGACGTTTCAGCCGGATTAGAGCGGTTTTACGTGTACTTCTTCCATCGGTAATATAAACGGAAATTCTGGAACATTTTAGTTATCTCTAATGAAAACACATTGATTTTTATCATTTGTATCGGAAACAACATTGTCATATGTCTTTTCTTTGATCTAAATAATACGAAACCTCGCCTAATGATTCGAAGTTTAAATCCTCAAATTTGGTATAATAGTGACTTTTTTCACGTTTTTCATGTAGTTTGATTTTACGTATATATATTCATTTTTACCAATATTTCGATACTATTTCATGTAGTATCGCGATATGTGATTTGGCCTTCAAATCTCAGAATTTCGCATAATATTGCATTTTAAGCAAGTTTTCTTGCATTTTGTTTCGTACTAAAAATCATCGAATTTAGCAATATTTTGACGTTTATCATCCCCTTTTCCTCTATGTGATTTAAACAAAATATCATCGAATTAGGCAATATTTTGCCGTTTTTCCACGTTTTTGTGAATTTTCAGTTTATTGGTAATAATTAATTAAATATACGATAAAAATGATACAAACACATAATTGATTAGAAATTAACCTTAAATACGTCATTTTCAATCAACTATTTGTTTCTCGTTAAAATACAGAGTAAGATAATGAAAAGGGGAGAAGTTCTGTTTTTATTGCATATATCGAGGTTTCACCCGGATTAGAGCGGTTTTGCGTGTACATCTTCCATCGGTAATATAAACGGAAAATCAGGAACATTTTAGTTAATTCTAATGAAAAAGCACTGATTTTTCAGTGCACATAATTGATTAGATAATAATTGATTAGATTATTACACATATTAGATTACACATAATTGATTAGATAATAACCTTAAATACTTCATTTTCAATCATCTATTTGTTTCTCGTTAAAATACTGAGTAAGATATTGAAAAGGGGAGAAGTTCGGTTTTTATTGCATATATCGACGTTTCAGCCGAATAGAGCGGTTTTACGTGTACATCTTCCATCGGTAATATAAACGGAAAATCAGGAACATTTAGTTAATTCCAATGAAAACACATTGATTTTTATCATTTGTATTGGAAACAACATTGTCATATGTCTTTTCTTGGACCTTCTTAATACGAAACCTCGCTCAATGATTCGAAGTTAAAATCCTCAAATTTGGTATAATAGTGACTTTTTTCACGTTTTTCATGTAGTTTGATGTTACGTAAATGTTTATTTTTACCAATACTTCGATACTATTTCATGTAGTATCACGATATGTGATTTGGCCTTCAAATCTCAGAATTTCGCATAATATTGCATTTTAAGGAAGTTTTCTTGCATTTTGTTTCGTACTAAAAATCATCGAATTTAGCAATATTTTGACGTTTATCATCCCCTTTTCCTTTATGTGATATAAACAAAATATCATCGAGTTAGGCAATATTTTGCCGTTTTTCCACGTTTTTGTGAATTTTCAGTTTATTGGTATTAATTCAATAAATATACGATTAAAATGATGCAAACACATAATTGATTAGAAATTAACCTTAAATACTTCATTTGCAAACAACTATTTGTTTCTCGTTAAAATACAGAGTAAGATATTGAAAAGGAGAGAAGTTCTGTTCTTATTTCATATATCGACGTTTCAGCCAGATTAGAGCGGTTTTACGTGAACATCTTCCATCGGTAATATAAACGGAAAATCAGGAACATTTTAGTTAATTCTAATGAAAACGCATTGATTTTTATCATTTGTAATGGAAACAACATTGTCATATGTCTTTTCTTGAATCTTCTTAATACGAAACCTCGCTCTGTGATTTGAAGTTAAAATCCTCAAATATGGTATAATAGTTACTTTTTTCACGTTTTTCATGTAGTTTGATATTACGTATATATATTAATTTTTACCAATATTTCGAAACTATTTCATGTAGTATCACGATTTGTGATTTGGCCTTCAAATCTCAGAATTTCGCATAATATTGCATTTTAAGCAAGTTTTCTTGCATTTTGTTTCGTACTAAAAATCATCGAATTTAGCAATATTTTGACGTTTATCATCCCCTTTTCGTTTATGTGATTTAAACAAAGTATAATCGAATTAGGCAATATTTTGCCGTTTTTCCACGTTTTTGTGAATTTTCAGTTTATTGTTATTAATTCATTAAATATACGATAAAAATGATGCAAACACATAATTGATTAGAAATTAACCTTAAATACTTCATTTGCTATCAACTATTTGTTTCTCGTTAAAATACAGAGTAAGATATTAAAAAGGAGAGAAGTTCTGTTCTTATTGCATATATCGACGTTTCAGCCGGATTAGAGCGGTTTTACGTGAACCTCTTCCATCGGTAATATAAACGGAAAATCAGGAACATTTTATTTAATTCTAAAGAAAACGCATTGATTTTCATATTTTTTATTGGAAACAACATTGTCATATGTCTTTTCTTGGATCTTCTTAATACGAAACCTCGCTCTGTGATTTGAAGATAAAATCCTCATATATGTTAAAATAGTGACTTTTTTCACGTTTTCAATGTAGTGTGACTTTACGTAAATATATTCATTTTTATCAATATTTCGATATTACATCATGTTTTCTCACGATATGTGATTTGGCCGTCATATCACAGAATTTTGCAAATTTTGCATTTTTAAGCAAGTTTCTTGCATTTTGTTTTGTACTAAAAATCATCGAATTTAGCGTTAGTTAGTGACTATGACGTTTATCATCCCCTTTTCCTTTATGTGATTTAAACAAAATATCATCGAATTAGGCAATATTTTGCCTTTTTCTACGTTTTTGTGAATTTTCAGTTTATTGGTATTAATTCATTAAATATACGATAAAAATGATGCAAACACATAATTGATTAGATAATAACCTTAAATACTTCATTTTCAATCATCTATTTGTTTCTCGTTAAAATACTGAGTAAGATATTGAAAAGGGGAGAAGTTCGGTTTTTATTGCATATATCGACGTTTCAGCCGAATAGAGCGGTTTTACGTGTACATCTTCCATCGGTAATATAAACGGAAAATCAGGAACATTTAGTTAATTCCAATGAAAACACATTGATTTTTATCATTTGTATTGGAAACAACATTGTCATATGTCTTTTCTTGGATCTTCTTAATACGAAACCTCGCTCAATGATTCGAAGTTAAAATCCTCAAATTTGGTATAATAGTGACTTTTTTCACGTTTTTCATGTAGTTTGATGTTACGTAAATGTTTATTTTTACCAATACTTCGATACTATTTCATGTAGTATCACGATATGTGATTTGGCCTTCAAATCTCAGAATTTCGCATAATATTGCATTTTAAGCAAGTTTTCTTGCATTTTGTTTCGTACTAAAAATCATCGAATTTAGCAATATTTTGACGTTTATCATCCCCTTTTCCTTTATGTGATATAAACAAAATATCATCGAGTTAGGCAATATTTTGCCGTTTTTCCACGTTTTTGTGAATTTTCAGTTTATTGGTATTAATTCAATAAATATACGATTAAAATGATGCAAACACATAATTGATTAGAAATTAACCTTAAATACTTCATTTGCAAACAACTATTTGTTTCTCGTTAAAATACAGAGTAAGATATTGAAAAGGAGAGAAGTTCTGTTCTTATTTCATATATCGACGTTTCAGCCAGATTAGAGCGGTTTTACGTGAACATCTTCCATCGGTAATATAAACGGAAAATCAGGAACATTTTAGTTAATTCTAATGAAAACGCATTGATTTTTATCATTTGTAATGGAAACAACATTGTCATATGTCTTTTCTTGAATCTTCTTAATACGAAACCTCGCTCTGTGATTTGAAGTTAAAATCCTCAAATATGGTATAATAGTGACTTTTTTCACGTTTTTCATGTAGTTTGATATTACGTATATATATTAATTTTTACCAATATTTCGAAACTATTTCATGTAGTATCACGATTTGTGATTTGGCCTTCAAATCTCAGAATTTCGCATAATATTGCATTTTAAGCAAGTTTTCTTGCATTTTGTTTCGTACTAAAAATCATCGAATTTAGCAATATTTTGACGTTTATCATCCCCTTTTCGTTTATGTGATTTAAACAAAGTATAATCGAATTAGGCAATATTTTGCCGTTTTTCCACGTTTTTGTGAATTTTCAGTTTATTGTTATTAATTCATTAAATATACGATAAAAATGATGCAAACACATAATTGATTAGAAATTAACCTTAAATACTTCATTTGCTATCAACTATTTGTTTCTCGTTAAAATACAGAGTAAGATATTAAAAAGGAGAGAAGTTCTGTTCTTATTGCATATATCGACGTTTCAGCCGGATTAGAGCGGTTTTACGTGAACCTCTTCCATCGGTAATATAAACGGAAAATCAGGAACATTTTATTTAATTCTAAAGAAAACGCATTGATTTTCATATTTTTTATTGGAAACAACATTGTCATATGTCTTTTCTTGGATCTTCTTAATACGAAACCTCGCTCTGTGATTTGAAGATAAAATCCTCATATATGTTAAAATAGTGACTTTTTTCACGTTTTCAATGTAGTGTGACTTTACGTAAATATATTCATTTTTATCAATATTTCGATATTACATCATGTTTTCTCACGATATGTGATTTGGCCGTCATATCACAGAATTTTGCAAATTTTGCATTTTTAAGCAAGTTTCTTGCATTTTGTTTTGTACTAAAAATCATCGAATTTAGCGTTAGTTAGTGACTATGACGTTTATCATCCCCTTTTCCTTTATGTGATTTAAACAAAATATCATCGAATTAGGCAATATTTTGCCTTTTTCTACGTTTTTGTGAATTTTCAGTTTATTGGTATTAATTCATTAAATATACGATAAAAATGATGCAAACACATAATTGATTAGATAATAACCTTAAATACTTCATTTTCAATCATCTATTTGTTTCTCGTTAAAATACTGAGTAAGATATTGAAAAGGGGAGAAGTTCGGTATTTATTGCATATATCGACGTTTCAGCCGAATAGAGCGGTTTTACGTGTACATCTTCCATCGGTAATATAAACGGAAAATCAGGAACATTTAGTTAATTCCAATGAAAACACATTGATTTTTATCATTTGTATTGGAAACAACATTGTCATATGTCTTTTCTTGGATCTTCTTAATACGAAACCTCGCTCAATGATTCGAAGTTAAAATCCTCAAATTTGGTATAATAGTGACTTTTTTCACGTTTTTCATGTAGTTTGATGTTACGTAAATGTTTATTTTTACCAATACTTCGATACTATTTCATGTAGTATCACGATATGTGATTTGGCCTTCAAATCTCAGAATTTCGCATAATATTGCATTTTAAGCAAGTTTTCTTGCATTTTGTTTCGTACTAAAAATCATCGAATTTAGCAATATTTTGACGTTTATCATCCCCTTTTCCTTTATGTGATATAAACAAAATATCATCGAGTTAGGCAATATTTTGCCGTTTTTCCACGTTTTTGTGAATTTTCAGTTTATTGGTATTAATTCAATAAATATACGATTAAAATGATGCAAACACATAATTGATTAGAAATTAACCTTAAATACTTCATTTGCAAACAACTATTTGTTTCTCGTTAAAATACAGAGTAAGATATTGAAAAGGAGAGAAGTTCTGTTCTTATTTCATATATCGACGTTTCAGCCAGATTAGAGCGGTTTTACGTGAACATCTTCCATCGGTAATATAAACGGAAAATCAGGAACATTTTAGTTAATTCTAATGAAAACGCATTGATTTTTATCATTTGTAATGGAAACAACATTGTCATATGTCTTTTCTTGAATCTTCTTAATACGAAACCTCGCTCTGTGATTTGAAGTTAAAATCCTCAAATATGGTATAATAGTGACTTTTTTCACGTTTTTCATGTAGTTTGATATTACGTATATATATTAATTTTTACCAATATTTCGAAACTATTTCATGTAGTATCACGATTTGTGATTTGGCCTTCAAATCTCAGAATTTCGCATAATATTGCATTTTAAGCAAGTTTTCTTGCATTTTGTTTCGTACTAAAAATCATCGAATTTAGCAATATTTTAACGTTTATCATCCCCTTTTCGTTTATGTGATTTAAACAAACTATAATCGAATTAGGCAATATTTTGCCGTTTTTCCACGTTTTTGTGAATTTTCAGTTTATTGTTATTAATTCATTAAATATACGATAAAAATGATGCAAACACATAATTGGTTAGAAATTAACCTTAAATACTTCATTTGCTATCAACTATTTGTTTCTCGTTCAAATACAGAGTAAGATATTAAAAAGGAGAGAAGTTCTGTTCTTATTGCATATATCGACGTTTCAGCCGGATTAGAGCGGTTTTACGTGAACATCTTCCATCGGTAATATAAACGGAAAATCAGGAACATTTTAGTTAATTCTAATGAAAACGCATTGATTTTCATATTTTTTATTGGAAACAACATTGTCATATGTCTTTTCTTGGATCTTCTGAATACGAAACCTCGCTCTGTGATTTGAAGATAAAAGCCTCATATATGGTAAAATAGTGACTTTTTTCACGTTTTCTATGTAGTGTGATTTTACGTAAATATATTCATTTTTATCAATATTTCGATATTACATCATGTTTTCTCACGATATGTGATTTGGCCGTCATATCACAGAATTTTGCAAATTTTGCATTTTTAAGCAAGTTTCTTGCATTTTGTTTTGTACTAAAAATCATCGAATTTAGCGTTAGTTAGTGACTATGACGTTTATCATCCCCTTTTCCTTTATGTGATTTAAACAAAATATCATCGAATTAGGCAATATTTTGCCTTTTTCTACGTTTTTGTGAATTTTCAGTTTATTGGTATTAATTCATTAAATATTCGATAAAAATGATGCAAACACATAATTGATTAGATAATAACCTTAAATACTTCGTTTTCAATCATCTATTTGTTTCTCGTTAAAATACTGAGTAAGATATTGAAAAGGGGAGAAGTTCGGTTTTTATTGCATATATCGACGTTTCAGCCGGAATAGAGCGGTTTTACGTGTACATCTTCCACCGGTAATATAAACGGAAAATCAGGAACATTTAGTTAATTCCAACGAAAACACATTGATTTTTGTCATTTGTATTGGAAACAACATTGTCATATGCCTTTTCTTGGATCTTCTTAATACGAAACCTCGCTCAATGATTCGAAGTTAAAATCCTCAAAATTGGTATAATAGTGACTTTTTCACGTTTTTTTGTAGTTTGATATTACGTAAATATGTTTATTTTTACCAATACTTCGATACTATTTCATGTAGTATTACGATATGTGACTTGGCCTTCAAATCTCATAATTTCGCATAATATTGCATTTTAAGCAAGTTTTCTTGCATTTTGTTTCGTACTAAAAATCATCGAATTTAGCAATATTTTGACGTTTATCATCCCCTTTTCCTTTGTGTGATATAAACAAAATATCATCGAATTAGGCAATATTTTGCCGTTTTTCCACGTTTTTGTGAATTTTCAGTTTATTGGTATTAATTCATTAAATATACGATAAAAATGATACAAACACATATTTGATTAGAAATTAACCTTAAATACTTCATTTGCAATCAACTATTTGTTTCTCGTTAAAATACAGAGTAAGATATTGAAAAGGGGAAAAGTTCTGTTTTTATTGCATATATCGACGTTTCAGCCGGATTAGAGCGGTTTTACGTGTACTTCTTCCATCGGTAATATAAACGGAAATTCAGGAACATTTTAGTTATCTCTAATGAAAACACATTGATTTTTATCATTTGTATCGGAAACAACATTGTCATATGTCTTTTCTTTGATTTAAATAATACGAAACCTCGCCTAATGATTCGAAGTTTAAATCCTCAAATTTGGTATAATAGTGACTTTTTTCACGTTTTTCATGTAGTTTGATTTTACGTATATATATTCATTTTTACCAATATTTCGATACTATTTCATGTAGTATCACGATATGTGATTTGGCCTTCAAATCTCAGAATTTCGCATAATATTGCATTTTAAGCAAGTTTTCTTGCATTTTGTTTCGTACTAAAAATCATCGAATTTAGCAATATTTTGACGTTTATCATCCCCTTTTCCTCTATGTGATTTAAAAAAAATATCATCGAATTAGGCAATATTTTGCCGTTTTTCCACGTTTTTGTGAATTTTCAGTTTATTGGTAATAATTAATTAAATATACGATAAAAATGATACAAACACATAATTGATTAGAAATTAACCTTAAATACGTCATTTTCAATCAACTATTTGTTTCTCGTTAAAATACAGAGTAAGATAATGAAAAGGGGAGAAGTTCTGTTTTTATTGTATATATCGAGGTTTCACCCGGATTAGAGCGGTTTTGCGTGTACATCTTCCATCGGTAATATAAACGGAAAATCAGGAACATTTTAGTTAATTCTAATGAAAAAGCACTGATTTTTCAGTGCACATAATTGATTAGATAATAATTGATTAGATTATTACACATATTAGATTACACATAATTGATTAGATAATAACCTTAAATACTTCATTTTCAATCATCTATTTGTTTCTCGTTAAAATACTGAGTAAGATATTGAAAAGGGGAGAAGTTCGGTTTTTATTGCATATATCGACGTTTCAGCCGGAATAGAGCGGTTTTACGTGTACATCTTCCATCGGTAATATAAACGGAAAATCAGGAACATTTAGTTAATTCCAATGAAAACACATTGATTTTTATCATTTGTATTGGAAACAACATTGTCATATGTCTTTTCTTGGATCTTCTTAATACGAAACCTCGCTTAATGATTCGAAGTTAAAATCCTCAAATTTGGTATAATAGTGACTTTTTTCACGTTTTTCATGTAGTTTGATGTTACGTAAATGTTTATTTTTACCAATACTTCGATACTATTTCATGTAGTATCACGATATGTGATTTGGCCTTCAAATCTCAGAATTTCGCATAATATTGCATTTTAAGCAAGTTTTCTTGCATTTTGTTTCGTACTAAAAATCATCGAATTTAGCAATATTTTGACGTTTATCATCCCCTTTTCCTTTATGTGATATAAACAAAATATCATCGAGTTAGGCAATATTTTGCCGTTTTTCCACGTTTTTGTGAATTTTCAGTTTATTGGTATTAATTCAATAAATATACGATTAAAATGATGTAAACACATAATTGATTAGAAATTAACCTTAAATACTTCATTTGCAAACAACTATTTGTTTCTCGTTAAAATACAGAGTAAGATATTGAAAAGGAGAGAAGTTCTGTTCTTATTACATATATCGACGTTTCAGCCAGATTAGAGAGGTTTTACGTGAACAACTTCCATCGGTAATATAAACGGAAAATCAGGAACATTTTAGTTAATTCTAATGAAAACGCATTGATTTTTATCATTTGTAATGGAAACAACATTGTCATATGTCTTTTCTTGAATCTTCTTAATACGAAACCTCGCTCTGTGATTTGAAGTTAAAATCCTCAAATATGGTATAATAGTGACTTTTTTCACGTTTTTCATGTAGTTTGATATTACGTATATATATTAATTTTTACCAATATTTCGAAACTATTTCATGTAGTATCACGATTTGTGATTTGGCCTTCAAATCTCAGAATTTCGCATAATATTGCATTTTAAGCAAGTTTTCTTGCATTTTGTTTCGTACTAAAAATCATCGAATTTAGCAATATTTTGACGTTTATCATCCCCTTTTCGTTTATGTGATTTAAACAAAGTATAATCGAATTAGGCAATATTTTGCCGTTTTTCCACGTTTATGTAAATTTTCAGTTTATTGTTATTAATTCATTAAATATACGATAAAAATGATGCAAACACATAATTGATTAGAAATTAACCTTAAATACTTCATTTGCTATCAACTATTTGTTTCTCGTTAAAATACAGAGTAAGATATTAAAAAGGAGAGAAGTTCTGTTCTTATTGCATATATCGACGTTTCAGCCGGATTAGAGCGGTTTTACGTGAACCTCTTCCATCGGTAATATAAACGGAAAATCAGGAACATTTTAGTTAATTCTAAAGAAAACGCATTGATTTTCATATTTTTTATTGGAAACAACATGTTCATATGTCTTTTCTTGGATCTTCTTAATACGAAACCTCGCTCTGTGATTTGAAGATAAAATCCTCATATATGGTAAAATAGTGACTTTTTTCACGTTTTCTATGTAGTGTGATTTTACGTAAATATATTCATTTTTATCAATATTTCGATATTACATCATGTTTTCTCACGATATGTGATTTGGCCGTCATATCACAGAATTTTGCAAATTTTGCATTTTTAAGCAAGTTTCTTGCATTTTGTTTTGTACTAAAAATCATCGAATTTAGCGTTAGTTAGTGACTATGACGTTTATCATCCCCTTTTCCTTTATGTGATTTAAACAAAATATCATCGAATTAGGCAATATTTTGCCTTTTTCTACGTTTTTGTGAATTTTCGGTTTATTGGTATTAATTCATTAAATATACGATAAAAATGATGCAAACACATAATTGATTAGATAATAACCTTAAATACTTCATTTTCAATCATCTATTTGTTTCTCGTTAAAATACTGAGTAAGATACTGAAAAGGGGAGAAGTTCGGTTTTTATTGCATATATCGACGTTTCAGCCGGAATAGAGCGGTTTTACGTGTACATCTTCCATCGGTAATATAAACGGAAAATCAGGAACATTTAGTTAATTCCAATGAAAAAACATTGATTTTTGTCATTTGTATTGGAAACAACATTGTCATATGCCTTTTCTTGGATCTTCTTAATACGAAACCTCGCTCAATGATTCGAAGTTAAAATCCTCATATTTGGTATAATAGTGACTTTTTTCACGTTTTTCATGTAGTTTGATGTTACGTAAATATGTTTATTTTTACCAATACTTCGATACTATTTCATGTAGTATCACGATATGTGATTTGGCCTGCAAATCTCAGAATTTCGCATAATATTGCATTTTAAGCAAGTTTTCTTGCATTTTGTTTCGTACTAAAAATCATCGAATTTAGCAATATTTTGACGTTTATCATCCCCTTTTCCTTTATGTGATATAAACAAAATATCATCGAGTTAGGCAATATTTTGCCGTTTTTCCACGTTTTTGTGAATTTTCAGTTTATTGGTATTAATTCAATAAATATACGATTAAAATGATGCAAACACATAATTGATTAGAAATTAACCTTAAATACTTCATTTGCTATCAACTATTTGTTTCTCGTTAAAATACAGAGTAAGATATTAAAAAGGAGAGAAGTTCTGTTCTTATTGCATATATCGACGTTTCAGCCGGATTAGAGCGGTTTTACGTGAACCTCTTCCATCGGTAATATAAACGGAAAATCAGGAACATTTTAGTTAATTCTAAAGAAAACGCATTGATTTTCATATTTTTTATTGGAAACAACATGTTCATATGTCTTTTCTTGGATCTTCTTAATACGAAACCTCGCTCTGTGATTTGAAGATAAAATCCTCATATATGGTAAAATAGTGACTTTTTTCACGTTTTCTATGTAGTGTGATTTTACGTAAATATATTCATTTTTATCAATATTTCGATATTACATCATGTTTTCTCACGATATGTGATTTGGCCGTCATATCACAGAATTTTGCAAATTTTGCATTTTTAAGCAAGTTTCTTGCATTTTGTTTTGTACTAAAAATCATCGAATTTAGCGTTAGTTAGTGACTATGACGTTTATCATCCCCTTTTCCTTTATGTGATTTAAACAAAATATCATCGAATTAGGCAATATTTTGCCTTTTTCTACGTTTTTGTGAATTTTCGGTTTATTGGTATTAATTCATTAAATATACGATAAAAATGATGCAAACACATAATTGATTAGATAATAACCTTAAATACTTCATTTTCAATCATCTATTTGTTTCTCGTTAAAATACTGAGTAAGATATTGAAAAGGGGAGAAGTTCGGTTTTTATTGCATATATCGACGTTTCAGCCGGAATAGAGCGGTTTTACGTGTACATCTTCCATCGGTAATATAAACGGAAAATCAGGAACATTTAGTTAATTCCAATGAAAAAACATTGATTTTTGTCATTTGTATTGGAAACAACATTGTCATATGCCTTTTCTTGGATCTTCTTAATACGAAACCTCGCTCAATGATTCGAAGTTAAAATCCTCATATTTGGTATAATAGTGACTTTTTTCACGTTTTTCATGTAGTTTGATGTTACGTAAATATGTTTATTTTTACCAATACTTCGATACTATTTCATGTAGTATCACGATATGTGATTTGGCCTTCAAATCTCAGAATTTCGCATAATATTGCATTTTAAGCAAGTTTTCTTGCATTTTGTTTCGTACTAAAAATCATCGAATTTAGCAATATTTTGACGTTTATCATCCCCTTTTCCTTTATGTGATATAAACAAAATATCATCGAGTTAGGCAATATTTTGCCGTTTTTCCACGTTTTTGTGAATTTTCAGTTTATTGGTATTAATTCAATAAATATACGATTAAAATGATGCAAACACATAATTGATTAGAAATTAACCTTAAATACTTCATTTGCAAACAACTATTTGTTTCTCGTTAAAATACAGAGTAAGATATTGAAAAGGAGAGAAGTTCTGTTCTTATTACATATATCGACGTTTCAGCCAGATTAGAGCGGTTTTACGTGAACAACTTCCATCGGTAATATAAACGGAAAATCAGGAACATTTTAGTTAATTCTAATGAAAACGCATTGATTTTTATCATTTGTAATGGAAACAACATTGTCATATGTCTTTTCTTGAATCTTCTTAATACGAAACCTCGCTCTGTGATTTGAAGATAAAATCCTCAAATATGGTATAATAGTGACTTTTTTCACGTTTTTCATGTAGTTTGATATTACGTATATATATTAATTTTTACCAATATTTCGAAACTATTTCATGTAGTATCACGATTTGTGATTTGGCCTTCAAATCTCAGAATTTCGCATAATATTGCATTTTAAGCAAGTTTTCTTGCATTTTGTTTCGTACTAAAAATCATCGAATTTAGCAATATTTTGACGTTTATCATCCCCTTTTCGTTTATGTGATTTAAACAAAGTATAATCGAATTAGGCAATATTTCGCCGTTTTTCCACGTTTATGTAAATTTTCAGTTTATTGTTATTAATTCATTAAATATACGATAAAAATGATGCAAACACATAATTGATTAGAAATTAACCTTAAATACTTCATTTGCTATCAACTATTTGTTTCTCGTTAAAATACAGAGTAAGATATTAAAAAGGAGAGAAGTTCTGTTCTTATTGCATATATCGACGTTTCAGCCGGATTAGAGCGGTTTTACGTGAACCTCTTCCATCGGTAATATAAACGGAAAATCAGGAACATTTTAGTTAATTCTAAAGAAAACGCATTGATTTTCATATTTTTTATTGGAAACAACATGTTCATATGTCTTTTCTTGGATCTTCTTAATACGAAACCTCGCTCTGTGATTTGAAGATAAAATCCTCATATATGGTAAAATAGTGACTTTTTTCACGTTTTCTATGTAGTGTGATTTTACGTAAATATATTCATTTTTATCAATATTTCGATATTACATCATGTTTTCTCACGATATGTGATTTGGCCGTCATATCACAGAATTTTGCAAATTTTGCATTTTTAAGCAAGTTTCTTGCATTTTGTTTTGTACTAAAAATCATCGAATTTAGCGTTAGTTAGTGACTATGACGTTTATCATCCCCTTTTCCTTTATGTGATTTAAACAAAATATCATCGAATTAGGCAATATTTTGCCTTTTTCTACGTTTTTGTGAATTTTCGGTTTATTGGTATTAATTCATTAAATATACGATAAAAATGATGCAAACACATAATTGATTAGATAATAACCTTAAATACTTCATTTTCAATCATCTATTTGTTTCTCGTTAAAATACTGAGTAAGATATTGAAAAGGGGAGAAGTTCGGTTTTTATTGCATATATCGACGTTTCAGCCGGAATAGAGCGGTTTTACGTGTACATCTTCCATCGGTAATATAAACGGAAAATCAGGAACATTTAGTTAATTCCAATGAAAACACATTGATTTTTATCATTTGTATTGGAAACAACATTGTCATATGTCTTTTCTTGGATCTTCTTAATACGAAACCTCGCTTAATGATTCGAAGTTAAAATCCTCAAATTTGGTATAATAGTGACTTTTTTCACGTTTTTCATGTAGTTTGATGTTACGTAAATGTTTATTTTTACCAATACTTCGATACTATTTCATGTAGTATCACGATATGTGATTTGGCCTTCAAATCTCAGAATTTCGCATAATATTGCATTTTAAGCAAGTTTTCTTGCATTTTGTTTCGTACTAAAAATCATCGAATTTAGCAATATTTTGACGTTTATCATCCCCTTTTCCTTTATGTGATATAAACAAAATATCATCGAGTTAGGCAATATTTTGCCGTTTTTCCACGTTTTTGTGAATTTTCAGTTTATTGGTATTAATTCAATAAATATACGATTAAAATGATGTAAACACATAATTGATTAGAAATTAACCTTAAATACTTCATTTGCAAACAACTATTTGTTTCTCGTTAAAATACAGAGTAAGATATTGAAAAGGAGAGAAGTTCTGTTCTTATTACATATATCGACGTTTCAGCCAGATTAGAGCGGTTTTACGTGAACAACTTCCATCGGTAATATAAACGGAAAATCAGGAACATTTTAGTTAATTCTAATGAAAACGCATTGATTTTTATCATTTGTAATGGAAACAACATTGTCATATGTCTTTTCTTGAATCTTCTTAATACGAAACCTCGCTCTGTGATTTGAAGTTAAAATCCTCAAATATGGTATAATAGTGACTTTTTTCACGTTTTTCATGTAGTTTGATATTACGTATATATATTAATTTTTACCAATATTTCGAAACTATTTCATGTAGTATCACGATTTGTGATTTGGCCTTCAAATCTCAGAATTTCGCATAATATTGCATTTTAAGCAAGTTTTCTTGCATTTTGTTTCGTACTAAAAATCATCGAATTTAGCAATATTTTGACGTTTATCATCCCCTTTTCGTTTATGTGATTTAAACAAAGTATAATCGAATTAGGCAATATTTCGCCGTTTTTCCACGTTTATGTAAATTTTCAGTTTATTGTTATTAATTCATTAAATATACGATAAAAATGATGCAAACACATAATTGATTAGAAATTAACCTTAAATACTTCATTTGCTATCAACTATTTGTTTCTCGTTAAAATACAGAGTAAGATATTAAAAAGGAGAGAAGTTCTGTTCTTATTGCATATATCGACGTTTCAGCCGGATTAGAGCGGTTTTACGTGAACCTCTTCCATCGGTAATATAAACGGAAAATCAGGAACATTTTAGTTAATTCTAAAGAAAACGCATTGATTTTCCTATTTTTTATTGGAAACAACATGTTCATATGTCTTTTCTTGGATCTTCTTAATACGAAACCTCGCTCTGTGATTTGAAGATAAAATCCTCATATATGGTAAAATAGTGACTTTTTTCACGTTTTCTATGTAGTGTGATTTTACGTAAATATATTCATTTTTATCAATATTTCGATATTACATCATGTTTTCTCACGATATGTGATTTGGCCGTCATATCACAGAATTTTGCAAATTTTGCATTTTTAAGCAAGTTTCTTGCATTTTGTTTTGTACTAAAAATCATCGAATTTAGCGTTAGTTAGTGACTATGACGTTTATCATCCCCTTTTCCTTTATGTGATTTAAACAAAATATCATCGAATTAGGCAATATTTTGCCTTTTTCTACGTTTTTGTGAATTTTCGGTTTATTGGTATTAATTCATTAAATATACGATAAAAATGATGCAAACACATAATTGATTAGATAATAACCTTAAATACTTCATTTTCAATCATCTATTTGTTTCTCGTTAAAATACTGAGTAAGATATTGAAAAGGGGAGAAGTTCGGTTTTTATTGCATATATCGACGTTTCAGCCGGAATAGAGCGGTTTTACGTGTACATCTTCCATCGGTAATATAAACGGAAAATCAGGAACATTTAGTTAATTCCAATGAAAACACATTGATTTTTGTCATTTGTATTGGAAACAACATTGTCATATGCCTTTTCTTGGATCTTCTTAATACGAAACCTCGTTCAATGATTCGATGTTAAAATCCTCAAAATTGGTATAATAGTGACTTTTTTCACGTTTTTTTGTAGTTTGATATTACGTAAATATGTTTATTTTTACCAATACTTCGATACTATTTCATGTAGTATTACGATATGTGATTTGGCCTTCAAATCTCAGAATTTCGCATAATATTGCATTTTAAGCAAGTTTTCTTGCATTTTGTTTCGTACTAAAAATCATCGAATTTAGCCATATTTTGACGTTTATCATCCCCTTTTCCTTTGTGTGATATAAACAAAATATCATCGAATTAGGCAATATTTTGCCGTTTTTCCACGTTTTTGTGAATTTTCAGTTTATTGGTATTAATTCATTAAATATACGATAAAAATGATACAAACACATATTTGATTAGAAATTAACCTTAAATACTTCATTTGCAATCAACTATTTGTTTCTCGTTAAAATACAGAGTAAGATATTGAAAAGGGGAAAAGTTCTGTTTTTATTGCATATATCGACGTTTCAGCCGGATTAGAGCGGTTTTACGTGTACTTCTTCCATCGGTAATATAAACGGAAATTCTGGAACATTTTAGTTATCTCTAATGAAAACACATTGATTTTTATCATTTGTATCGGAAACAACATTGTCATATGTCTTTTCTTTGATCTAAATAATACGAAACCTCGCCTAATGATTCGAAGTTTAAATCCTCAAATTTGGTATAATAGTGACTTTTTTCACGTTTTTCATGTAGTTTGATTTTACGTATATATATTCATTTTTACCAATATTTCGATACTATTTCATGTAGTATCGCGATATGTGATTTTTCCTTCAAATCTCAGAATTTCGCATAATATTGCATTTTAAGCAAGTTTTCTTGCATTTTGTTTCGTACTAAAAATCATCGAATTTAGCAATATTTTGACGTTTATCATCCCCTTTTCCTCTATGTGATTTAAACAAAGTATAATCGAATTATCAATATTTTGCCGTTTTTCCACGTTTTTGTGAATTTTCAGTTTATTGTTATTAATTCATTAAATATACGATAAAAATGATGCAAACACATAATTGATTAGAAATTAACCTTAAATACTTCATTTGCTATCAACTATTTGTTTCTCGTTAAAATACAGAGTAAGATATTAAAAAGGAGAGAAGTTCTGTTCTTATTGCATATATCGACGTTTCAGCCGGATTAGAGCGGTTTTACGTGAACCTCTTCCATCGGTAATATAAACGGAAAATCAGGAACATTTTAGTTAATTCTAAAGAAAACGCATTGATTTTCATATTTTTTATTGGAAACAACATTGTCATATGTCTTTTCTTGGATCTTCTTAATACGAAACCTCGCTCTGTGATTTGAAGAAAAAATCCTCATATATGTTAAAATAGTGACTTTTTTCACGTTTTCAATGTAGTGTGACTTTACGTAAATATATTCATTTTTATCAATATTTCGATATTACATCATGTTTTCTCACGATATGTGATTTGGCCGTCATATCACAGAATTTTGCAAATTTTGCATTTTTAAGCAAGTTTCTTGCATTTTGTTTTGTACTAAAAATCATCGAATTTAGCGTTAGTTAGTGACTATGACGTTTATCATCCCCTTTTCCTTTATGTGATTTAAACAAAATATCATCGAATTAGGCAATATTTTGCCTTTTTCTACGTTTTTGTGAATTTTCAGTTTATTGGTATTAATTCATTAAATATACGATAAAAATGATGCAAACACATAATTGATTAGATAATAACCTTAAATACTTCATTTTCAATCATCTATTTGTTTCTCGTTAAAATACTGAGTAAGATATTGAAAAGGGGAGAAGTTCGGTTTTTATTGCATATATCGACGTTTCAGCCGAATAGAGCGGTTTTACGTGTACATCTTCCATCGGTAATATAAACGGAAAATCAGGAACATTTAGTTAATTCCAATGAAAACACATTGATTTTTATCATTTGTATTGGAAACAACATTGTCATATGTCTTTTCTTGGATCTTCTTAATACGAAACCTCGCTTAATGATTCGAAGTTAAAATCCTCAAATTTGGTATAATAGTGACTTTTTTCACGTTTTTCATGTAGTTTGATGTTACGTAAATGTTTATTTTTACCAATACTTCGATACTATTTCATGTAGTATCACGATATGTGATTTGGCCTTCAAATCTCAGAATTTCGCATAATATTGCATTTTAAGCAAGTTTTCTTGCATTTTGTTTCGTACTAAAAATCATCGAATTTAGCAATATTTTGACGTTTATCATCCCCTTTTCCTTTATGTGATATAAACAAAATATCATCGAGTTAGGCAATATTTTGCCGTTTTTCCACGTTTTTGTGAATTTTCAGTTTATTGGTATTAATTCAATAAATATACGATTAAAATGATGCAAACACATAATTGATTAGAAATTAACCTTAAATACTTCATTTGCAAACAACTATTTGTTTCTCGTTAAAATACAGAGTAAGATATTGAAAAGGAGAGAAGTTCTGTTCTTATTTCATATATCGACGTTTCAGCCAGATTAGAGCGGTTTTACGTGAACATCTTCCATCGGTAATATAAACGGAAAATCAGGAACATTTTAGTTAATTCTAATGAAAACGCATTGATTTTTATCATTTGTAATGGAAACAACATTGTCATATGTCTTTTCTTGAATCTTCTTAATACGAAACCTCGCTCTGTGATTTGAAGTTAAAATCCTCAAATATGGTATAATAGTGACTTTTTTCACGTTTTTCATGTTTTTCATATTACGTATATATATTAATTTTTACCAATATTTCGAAACTATTTCGTGTAGTATCACGATTTGTGATTTGGCCTTCAAATCTCAGAATTTCGCATAATATTGCATTTTAAGCAAGTTTTCTTGCATTTTGTTTCGTACTAAAAATCATCGAATTTAGCAATATTTTAACGTTTATCATCCCCTTTTCGTTTATGTGATTTAAACAAAGTATAATCGAATTAGGCAATATTTTGCCGTTTTTCCACGTTTTTGTGAATTTTCAGTTTATTGTTATTAATTCATTAAATATACGATAAAAATGATGCAAACACATAATTGGTTAGAAATTAACCTTAAATACTTCATTTGCTATCAACTATTTGTTTCTCGTTAAAATACAGAGTAAGATATTAAAAAGGAGAGAAGTTCTGTTCTTATTGCATATATCGACGTTTCAGCCGGATTAGAGCGGTTTTACGTGAACATCTTCCATCGGTAATATAAACGGAAAATCAGGAACATTTTAGTTAATTCTAATGAAAACGCATTGATTTTCATATTTTTTATTGGAAACAACATTGTCATATGTCTTTTCTTGGATCTTCTGAATACGAAACCTCGCTCTGTGATTTGAAGATAAAAGCCTCATATATGGTAAAATAGTGACTTTTTTCACGTTTTCTATGTAGTGTGATTTTACGTAAATATATTCATTTTTATCAATATTTCGATATTACATCATGTTTTCTCACGATATGTGATTTGGCCGTCATATCACAGAATTTTGCAAATTTTGCATTTTTAAGCAAGTTTCTTGCATTTTGTTTTGTACTAAAAATCATCGAATTTAGCGTTAGTTAGTGACTATGACGTTTATCATCCCCTTTTCCTTTATGTGATTTAAACAAAATATCATCGAATTAGGCAATATTTTGCCTTTTTCTACGTTTTTGTGAATTTTCAGTTTATTGGTATTAATTCATTAAATATTCGATAAAAATGATGCAAACACATAATTGATTAGATAATAACCTTAAATACTTCGTTTTCAATCATCTATTTGTTTCTCGTTAAAATACTGAGTAAGATATTGAAAAGGGGAGAAGTTCGGTTTTTATTGCATATATCGACGTTTCAGCCGGAATAGAGCGGTTTTACGTGTACATCTTCCACCGGTAATATAAACGGAAAATCAGGAACATTTAGTTAATTCCAACGAAAACACATTGATTTTTGTCATTTGTATTGGAAACAACATTGTCATATGCCTTTTCTTGGATCTTCTTAATACGAAACCTCGCTCAATGATTCGAAGTTAAAATCCTCAAAATTGGTATAATAGTGACTTTTTCACGTTTTTTTGTAGTTTGATATTACGTAAATATGTTTATTTTTACCAATACTTCGATACTATTTCATGTAGTATTACGATATGTGATTTGGCCTTCAAATCTCAGAATTTCGCATAATATTGCATTTTAAGCAAGTTTTCTTGCATTTTGTTTCGTACTAAAAATCATCGAATTTAGCAATATTTTGACGTTTATCATCCCCTTTTCCTTTGTGTGATATAAACAAAATATCATCGAATTAGGCAATATTTTGCCGTTTTTCCACGTTTTTGTGAATTTTCAGTTTATTGGTATTAATTCATTAAATATACGATAAAAATGATACAAACACATATTTGATTAGAAATTAACCTTAAATACTTCATTTGCAATCAACTATTTGTTTCTCGTTAAAATACAGAGTAAGATATTGAAAAGGGGAAAAGTTCTGTTTTTATTGCATATATCGACGTTTCAGCCGGATTAGAGCGGTTTTACGTGTACTTCTTCCATCGGTAATATAAACGGAAATTCAGGAACATTTTAGTTATCTCTAATGAAAACACATTGATTTTTATCATTTGTATCGGAAACAACATTGTCATATGTCTTTTCTTTGATTTAAATAATACGAAACCTCGCCTAATGATTCGAAGTTTAAATCCTCAAATTTGGTATAATAGTGACTTTTTTCACGTTTTTCATGTAGTTTGATTTTACGTATATATATTCATTTTTACCAATATTTCGATACTATTTCATGTAGTATCACGATATGTCATTTGGCCTTCAAATCTCAGAATTTCGCATAATATTGCATTTTAAGCAAGTTTTCTTGCATTTTGTTTCGTACTAAAAATCATCGAATTTAGCAATATTTTGACGTTTATCATCCCCTTTTCCTCTATGTGATTTAAAAAAAATATCATCGAATTAGGCAATATTTTGCCGTTTTTCCACGTTTTTGTGAATTTTCAGTTTATTGGTAATAATTAATTAAATATACGATAAAAATGATACAAACACATAATTGATTAGAAATTAACCTTAAATACGTCATTTTCAATCAACTATTTGTTTCTCGTTAAAATACAGAGTAAGATAATGAAAAGGGGAGAAGTTCTGTTTTTATTGTATATATCGACGTTTCAGCCGGAATAGAGCGGTTTTACGTGTACATCTTCCATTGGTAATATAAACGGAAAATCAGGAACATTTAGTTAATTCCAATGAAAAAACATTGATTTTTGTCATTTGTATTGGAAACAACATTGTCATATGCCTTTTCTTGGATCTTCTTAATACGAAACCTCGCTCAATGATTCGAAGTTAAAATCCTCATATTTGGTATAATAGTGACTTTTTACACGTTTTTCATGTAGTTTGATGTTACGTAAATATGTTTATTTTTACCAATACTTCGATACTATTTCATGTAGTATCACGATATGTGATTTGGCCTTCAAATCTCAGAATTTCGCATAATATTGCATTTTAAGCAAGTTTTTTTGCATTTTGTTTCGTACTAAAAATCATCGAATTTAGCAATATTTTGACGTTTATCATCCCCTTTTCCTTTATGTGATATAAACAAAATATCATCGAGTTAGGCAATATTTTGCCGTTTTTCCACGTTTTTGTGAATTTTCAGTTTATTGGTATTAATTCAATAAATATACGATTAAAATGATGCAAACACATAATTGATTAGAAATTAACCTTAAATACTTCATTTGCAAACAACTATTTGTTTCTCGTTAAAATACAGAGTAAAATATTGAAAAGTAGAGAAGTTCTGTTCTTATTACATATATCGACGTTTCAGCCAGATTAGAGCGGTTTTACGTGAACATCTTCCATCGGTAATATAAACGGATAATCAGGAACATTTTAGTTAATTCTAATGAAAACGCATTGATTTTTATCATTTGTAATGGAAACAACATTGTCATATGTCTTTTCTTGAATCTTCTTAATACGAAACCTCGCTCTGTGATTTGAAGTTAAAATCCTCAAATATGGTATAATAGTGACTTTTTTCACGTTTTTCATGTAGTTTGATATTACGTATATATATAAATTTTTACCAATATTTCCATACTATTTCATGTAGTATCACGATTTGTGATTTGGCCTTCAAATCTCAGAATTTCGAATAATATTGCATTTTAAGCAAGTTTTCTTGCATTTTGTTTCGTACTAAAAATCATCTAATTTAGCAATATTTTGACGTTTATCATCTCCTTTTCGTTTATGTGATTTAAACAAAATATAATCGAATTAGGTAATATTTTGCCGTTTTTCAACGTTTTTGTGAATTTTCAGTTTATTGTTATTAATTCATTAAATATACGATAAAAATGATGCAAACACATATTTGATTAGAAATTAACCTTAAATACTTCATTTGCAATCAACTATTTGTTTCTCGTTAAAATACAGAGTAAGATATTGAAAAGGGGAAAAGTTCTGTTTTATTGCATATATCGACGTTTCAGCCGGATTAGAGCGGTTTTACGTGTACTTCTTCCATCGGTAATATAAACGGAAATTCAGGAACATTTTAGTTATCTCTTTTGAAAACACATTGATTTTTATCATTTGTATCGGAAACAACATTGTCATATGTCTTTTCTTGGATCTTCTTAATACGGAACCTCGCTTGATGATTCGAAGTTTAAATCCTCAAATTTGGTATAATAGTGACTTTTTTCACGTTTTTCATGTAGTTTGATTTTACATATATATATTCATTTTTACCAATATTTCGATACTATTTCATGTAGTATCACGATATTTGATTTGGCCTTCAAATCTCAGAATTTCGCATAACATTGCATTTTAAGCAAGTTTTCTTGAATTTTGTTTCGTACTAAAAATCATCGAATTTAACAATATTTTGACGTTTATCATCCCCTTTTCGTTTATGTGATTTAAACAAAGTATAATCGAATTAGGCAATATTTTGCCGTTTTTCCACGTTTTTGTGAATTTTCAGTTTATTGTTATTAATTCATTAAATATACGATAAAAATGATGCAAACACATAATTGATTAGAAATTAACCTTAAATACTTCATTTGCTATCAACTATTTGTTTCTCGTTAAAATACAGAGTAAGATATTGAAAAGGAGAGAAGTTCTGTTCTTATTGCATATATCGACGTTTCAGCCGGATTAGAGCGGTTTTACGTGAACATCTTCCATCGGTAATATAAACGGAAAATCAGGAACATTGCAGGCTCCACATGGCTCCAAAATTTGGCTCAAAATTGGAAGAATTTGGCTCCAAAATATGGCTCAATCGTCAAATTTGGGATGTTTTGGATATTTTGAAAACTGGTGCGGGGAGGGGTTTGGGCAAAATGTGACCCATCGCCGCTCTCAGTAATTGGAATATTTTCGGAATAAAAAGTCGTAATTTTAAACTGCGAATATGTGCAGAGAGCCAAAATTTGGCTTCAAAATATGGCTCAAGGGTCGAATTAGGGATGTTTGGAATATTTTGAAAACTGCAGAGGGTTTTGGGCAAAATGTGAAACATCACCGCTCTCAGTAATTGGCATATTTTCGGTATGAAAAGTCGTAATATCAAACTGCGAGTACGTGAAGTAAGCTAGAATTTTGCTTTAAAATATGGCTCAAGGGTCGAATTTGGGATGTTTGGGCTATTTTGAAAACTGCAGGGAAGGTTTGGGTAAAATGTGACCCATATCTGCTCACAGTAATTGGCGTATTTTCGGTATAAAGCTCGTAATTTCAAACGGCAAATACTTTCAGAGAGCCAGAATTTGGCTCCAAAATGTGGCTCAATCGTCTAATTTGGGATGTTTGGGATATTTTTAAAACTTATGGGGGTTTGGGCAAAATGTGACAAATCGTAGCTTGCAGTAATTGGCATATTTTCGGTATAAAAAGTCGTAATTTCAAACTGCGAATACGTGCAGAGAGCCAGAATTTGGCTCCAAAATTCGGCTAAAGGGTCGAATTTGGGTTGTTTAGGATATTTTGAAAACTGCAGTGGGTTTGGCCAAATTGTGACCCATGGCCGATCTCAGTAATTGGCATATTTTCGGTTAAAAATCGTAATTTAAAACTGCGAATACGTGCAGAGAGCCAGAATTTGGCTCCAAAATATGGCTCAAGGGTCGAATTTGGGATGTTTGGGATATTTTGAAAACTGCAGGGAGGGTTTGGGCAAAATGTGACCCATCGCCGCTCTCAGTAAATGGCATATTTTCGGTTTAAAAAGTCGTAATTTCAAACTGCGAATACGTGCAGAGAGCCAGGATTTGGCTCCAAAATATGGTTCAAGGGTCGAATTAGGGATGTTTGGAATATTTTGAAAACTGCAGGTTTTTTTGGGCAAAATGTGAAACATCGCCGCTCTCAGTAATTGGCATATTTTCGTTATGAAAAGTCGTAATATCAAACTGCGAGTACGTGAAGTAAGCTAGAATTTGGCTTTAAAATATGGCTCAAGGGTCGAATTTGGGATGTTTGGGCTATTTTGAAAACTGCAGGGAGGGTTTGGGCAAAATGTGACCCATCGCCGCTCACAGTAATTGGCGTATTTTCGGTATAAAAGTCATAATTTCAAACGGCAAATACTTGCAGATAGCCAGAGTTTGGCTCCTAAATATGGCTTAAGCGTCAAATTTGGGATGTTTGGGATTTTTTAAAACTGCAAGGGGGGTTTGGGCAAAATGTGACCCATCGCTGCTCTAAATAATTGGCATATTTTCGGTATAAAAAGTCGTAATTTCAAACTGCGAAAAAGTGCAGAGAGCGAGAATTTGGCTCCAAAATGTTGCTAGAGCGTCGAATTTGGGATGTTTGGGATATTTTGAAAACTGCAGGGAGAGTTTGGGCAAAATATGATGCATCGCCGCTTTCAGTAATTGGCATATTTTCGGTTTAAAAAGTTGAAATTTCAAACTGCGAATACGGTCAGAGAGCGAGTATTGGACTCCAAAATATGGCTCAACGGTCGATTTTGGGATGTTTTGGATATTTTAAAAACTGCAGTGGGAGTTTGGGCAAAATTTGACCCATCGCTCCTTTCAATATTTAGCATATTTTCGGTAAAAAAAGTCGTAATTTCAAACTGCGAATACTTGCAGAGAGCCAGAGTTTGGCTCCAAAATATGGCTCAAGGATCGAATTTAGGATGTCTGGGATATTTTAAAAACTGAAGGGGGGGTTTGGGGAAAAAGTTGACCCATTGCTTTTCTCGGGAATTGGAATATTTTCGGTATAAAAAGTCGTAATTTCAAACTGCGAATAAGTGCAGAGAGGCAGAATTTGGCTCCAAAATATGGCTCAAGTGTCGAATTTGGGATGTTTGGGATATTTTGAAAACTGCAGGGTGGGCTTGGGCAAAATGTGACCCATCGCTGCTCTCAGTAATTGGCATATTTTCGGTGTAAAATTCGTAATTTTAACTGTGAATACGTGCAGAAAGACAGAATTTGGCTCCATGATATGGCTCAAGCTTCGAATTTTGGATCTTTGGAATATTTTGAATACTGCTGGGAGGGTTTGGGCAAAATGTGATCCATCGCCGCTTTCATTAACTGGCATATTATCGGTATAAAAAGTCGTAATTTTAAACTGCGAATACGTGCAGAGAGCCAGAATTTGGCTCCAAAATATGACTCAAGGGGTCGAATTTGGGAGGTTTCGGATATTTTGAAAACTGCAGGGGGGTTTGGGCTAAATGTGACCCATCGCCGCTCTCAGTAATTGCCATATTTTCGGTTTAAAAAGTCGTTTTTTCAAACTGCGAATACGTTCATAGAGTCAGAATTTGGCTCAAAAATATGGCTCAAGCGTCGAATTTGGAATATTTTGAAAACTGCAGGGGGGGTTTGGGCAAAATGTGACCCATCGCGCCTCTCAGAAATTGGCATATTTTCGGTATAAAAAATTCTTAATTTCAAACTGCGAATATGTGTAAAGAGCTTGAATTTGGATCCAAAATATGGTTCAAGCGTAGAATTTAGGATGTTTTGGATATTTTGAAAACTGCAGGGGGGGATTGGGCAAAATGTGACCCATCGGCGCTCTCAGTAATTGCATATTTTAGGTATAAAAATTCGTAATTTCAAACAGCGAATACGTGCAGAGAGCAAGAATTTGGCTCCAAAATATGGCTCAATCGTCAAATTTGGGATGTTTTGGATATTTTGAAAACTGCTGGGGGGGCAACCCGTTCTCACACAAGACAGCACATATATGACTTAATGCTTAAAGTCAATATGTTGAATATGAATTAGTAAATATGTGATATATTCCCAGTTACTTTTTTTACCAAGGCCCAAACTCTTCCTCACGTACCAATTTACGTGTCACAGTACCCGTCCGTCAACATAGATAGCAGAATATTCGTGATTGGTTCAATTATAAGGAAAATTGTAGTTTTCAGGTCCCACATGGGTTGTGAAATTTACCTACTGTTGTCCATGCTCTTATAATATTACAGATCAGCTATATCCTATTGAAGGCTCGTAGTTTTGTTTTGAGAAATATTAGTTGTTTTTAGTAAATTATAATAAGCACTATAAATTATTACATAGAATAACAGTGCTTCACCAATCAATATTATATACCATAGTTTGGCTTTAAAAATCTTTAAAGAATGTTTTGTAGGAACGCTAACAGAAAACGATGTTACATTTGAATGTCTATGGGGTAAACTACTGCAAACAGGACGGTATTGTGTCTACTATACCAACTATAGCTAGGATGGGTATATTGTCACCTACCGCCTGTTAGGTGGGAAAGGGGTCCAATACCACCCACAGGATGGGTATGAGGGTCACATCCACTCACAGGATGAGTATGGGGATCACATCCACCCACAGGAAGGGTATGGGGTCCAATACCACCCACAGGATGAGTATGGCGTCCACTACAACCCACAGGATGGGTATGGGGCTCCAACCACCCATAGAATGGGTATGGGGCTCCAACCACAAATAAAATGGGTATAGGGCCCAATAACACCCACTGGATGTGTATTGCGTCCATTGCCGCGCGTCGAGCTCGAAAACCGCAGCATTCATCTCAGAACCATGCCTATTTCACACAGATTCCTTAATAAACGTAAGAGTTTTATATGTCACAAGAAAGATAGAAATATAAGCTTCATTCTAAATACCTTACCATGGGCATATTTAAATTTAAAGCGAAGATACGTGTACTTTTATAATAGCCGAGCTTTAACCCCGGACAGATTGATCGACCGAGCAACTCTCTCTCAGAACAATGTTTATTTCACGTGAATTCGTTAATAAACATATATGTTTTATATGTCTCAAGAAAGGCAGACATATAAGCTTCACTTTAAACACTTTACCATAGACATTTTTAAAGTTCTAATGAAGATACATGTATTTTAAAAATTACGGAGCTCCCACCCCGTACAGACTGAACGACAGAGCAACTCTCTCAGATCAATGTTTATTTCACGTAAATTCGTTAATAAACACAAATGTTTTATATGTCTTAAGCAAGATAGAAATAAGAGCTTCATTTTAAATACATTACAATAGACATATTTATAGCTCAAGTGAAGATACATATGTTTTTATAGTAGCGCTCAGTAGCTTGTCGGGCATGGAGTGCAGACGCCTACGCACTTGTCGATATATTGTATAATTATCAAAGATACGCTAATAAAGCCCAAAATCTTATATGCCTCCAGAAAGACCGAGATATGAACATTATTATGATTTCACCAAATGAAATATATCATGTTCGAGAACAAAGATATATCAATTTTAAATTAAGTTTCGACTCTTGGTGTTCCTCAGGGCAGCATACTTGGCCCTCTCCTCTTTCTCATCTACATTAATGACCTTCCAAATGCCTCCCAACACCTCAAACCAATTCTATTTGCTGACGACACAACCTTCATTTACTCCAGTCCTGACCCTCTTGCTCTAAATGCCACAGTAAATACTGAGCTAAATAAAGTCCATCTTTGGCTATCTGCCAACAAACTCACCCTTAACATTGACAAAACTTTCTATATTCTGTTTGGCAATAAATCCTCTAGTCATATAAATCTCAAAATAAACAATACCCAAATTTGTAACAAATTAGATGGCAAATTCCTTGGCATTCTCATTGACCACAAGCTGAATTTCCAGGGACACATTCTAAATATATCAAAAAAAGTTTCAAAAACTGTGGGCATTCTTTCTAAGATCAGATATTATGTACCACGCCCTGCCCTGGTGACTCTCTATTACTCCCTTATCTATCCTTATCTCAACTATGGTATTTGTGCTTGGGGTTCTACTACCCAAAATCACTTACGTCCTCTAATTACCCAACACAAAGCTGCTATTAGAACAATATCCAACTCTGGCCCCAGACATCACTCGGTACCCCTACTCAAATCTCTGAATATGTTAGATATTAAGTCACTGCACATTCTCTCATGTGTATTATACATATATAAAACGCTAAACTATAATGCCAATCCTGATCTTAAAAGCTTCATAGAAGGTTGTAACAGAACCCATGAGCACCACACCAGAAATAAATACAGTTTTGATATTCCTAGAGTACGTCTTAATCAAACTAGAAATGCTCTGCAAATCAAGGGGCCCAGAATGTGGAATGACCTTCCCAACCATGTTAAAGACTGTACCTCTCTCAACCAGTTTAAGATAAAAACTAAACACTACCTAATAAATTCCCTGTAATCTACCTCACTCCTCTATTGTCAACCCATGTCTGTTATTTTCTTTTTTTTTTTTTTTTTAATCAACACTGTTTGTCAACCTATTGTATTTGTGCTGCTTTTTCAGTCATGTTCCCCCTTTTTTTATCTTTATTTGTATTTGTTCTCAACACTTTTTATTCTTTATGCTCAATTAGTATTAAGTTCTAGATATTTATGTTTTTCTTGCCCGAAACGCATTGCGTAATAGTGGCTTTAGGCATTGTATGTACTAGCTCTATCTATATATCAATCCATTAATGTAACATCACTTGTATGTATATACCTTACCTGAATAAACATCTGAATCTGAATCTGAATCTGAATCTGAATCTTGCTCGGGCGAGAGAGAGGGAGCGACTCTCGCCCCATCTATTGGAGATTCTGTCCACTAAAGACCCAAAGCTACTCAAACCCTCCTAGCATTATTTAAGTAATGAAGTAATATGGTATATTTACTATAATGTGGGTGCTGAATGCAGAACATGAGAAAACATATATTTACTCCAAACTAATATAATTTCATTATGAAATAAGTAAATAAGTAGCATCAAAGGAAGTCGACGGTCCAAGCGTCAATGTTGTGGAACGACTTATCCAAGATATATCGTTGTTTGGAAAGTGTTTGTTGGCATATCCAGTTGTCACACTTCTCTGCACAAATTATCACAAATTTAAATTATAATGTTAACAAGTAGAATACGTATTTTTAATAAAATCTAACATAGCTAGCCAGAAAACATTTAACATTTATTAAAAAAATATGTTTGGAAGTTAAATCAACTTCATAGGACAATAGTGTTGTTATATATACTCGTTATTCGTTGACATGCGTTCGCTACTTAAACTACCATGTACTGTACTTATGTGAAATCTCCCATGTCTCTTCGCTCATCTCACCGAACCCTACAGGCTCTGTGATATATTGTTTAATTAATTGAGATTCACAAATAAAGCTTATAATTGTATATGTTATCAAAAAGGCAGAGCTTATTTTAGTTCATTTATTATGCACCCCATACCCATCCTATGGGCGATAGTGGAGTGTTACAGAGGCGCATAATGGGCTCAGGGACTGAGCCCCACAATTCATATAGCCAAGGAAGTTATAATCTTGATAAGCTAGTTACAAAAGTCAATGCACATTGTCACATCAACAATGGGCTCGAGAATAAACATCTGAATCTGAATCTGAATCTGAATCTGAATCTTGCTCGGGCGAGAGAGAGGGAGCGACTCTCGCCCCATCTATTGGAGATTCTGTCCACTAAAGACCCAAAGCTACTCAAACCCTCCTAGCATTATTTAAGTAATGAAGTAATATGGTATATTTACTATAATGTGGGTGCTGAATGCAGAACATGAGAAAACATATATTTACTCCAAACTAATATAATTTCATTATGAAATAAGTAAATAAGTAGCATCAAAGGAAGTCGACGGTCCAAGCGTCAATGTTGTGGAACGACTTATCCAAGATATATCGTTGTTTGGAAAGTGTTTGTTGGCATATCCAGTTGTCACACTTCTCTGCACAAATTATCACAAATTTAAATTATAATGTTAACAAGTAGAATACGTATTTTTAATAAAATCTAACATAGCTAGCCAGAAAACATTTAACATTTATTAAAAAATATATGTTTGGAAGTTAAATCAACTTCATAGGACAATAGTGTTGTTATATATACTCGTTATTCGTTGACATGCGTTCGCTACTTAAACTACCATGTACTGTACTTATGTGAAATCTCCCATGTCTCTTCGCTCATCTCACCGAACCCTACAGGCTCTGTGATATATTGTTTAATTAATTGAGATTCACAAATAAAGCTTATAATTGTATATGTTATCAAAAAGGCAGAGCTTATTTTAGTTCATTTATTATGCACCCCATACCCATCCTATGGGCGATAGTGGAGTGTTACAGAGGCGCATAATGGGCTCAGGGACTGAGCCCCACAATTCATATAGCCAAGGAAGTTATAATCTTGATAAGCTAGTTACAAAAGTCAATGCACATTGTCACATCAACAATGGGCTCGAGACCGACCACAAGTACAGTTTATAATTTAAGCAACTGACATATATGGAGGGCTAGTGTCACAATTGATTTGTTTGTCCTACACATAACCCCCTCTCCCCCATCCAATGGGCAGCGGTGGATAGGTTACAATCAAGTCGTTTTTTGCGTTTTATTCAGAGATTAGATCTTATTGGGTGAGGAAAGATATTCATATTTTAAAGAAGGCTTCTTGGCTGATGCTCTCCATTGATGGAAAATCTACAACCTTTTGAAAATCAATGTTAGTTTGATCTAATATTGTAATTAACGCAGTTACCTGATGTTATTCTTCACCTATATCTTTTTCTGGTTAATCCCTATTTACATTATGCAGTTCAGGCTTCGTCGCCAGACTATAGTTTTTAGTTTAGTTAATTTATCACATAATGGGTTCAGGGACTGAACACACAATTTATTTATCTAAGCAAGTTACAATCTTGAGGAGCTAGCCACAAAATTCATAACACATCGTCACATCAACAACATGGGTTCGAGATCGACCACAAGTACAGTTTCTAAATTAAGCAAATGCCATAAGTGGAGAGCTAGTGTCACAATTGATATGTTTGTCCTGCACATTTCCACAGTGGTTTGCTTGGGTTCTTTTAATTATCTTAGATATCATTGAAGAGAACCTCCTAGGTACTATACTGTATATATGCTGGTAAGATATAATTATCCTGAGAAATCGTGTAAATTATGTTGTACGAGTGCTTCCAGTTAAGTAACATAGTTCATTTGTGG
>NC_091152.1:24312818-24430307 GCF_040958095.1 Procambarus clarkii
GGAAAAACGTTAAAAAAGTCACTATTTAACCATATTTGAGGATTTTAACTTCATATCATAGGGCGAGGTTTCGTATTATTTAGATCCAAGAAAAGACATTTGACAATGTTGTTTCCAATAAAAACGATAAAATCAATGTGTTTTCAATAGAATTAACTAAAATGTTCCTGATTTCAGTTTATATTACCGATGGAAGATGTACACGAACACATCTCTATTCCAGCTGAAACGTCGATATATGCAATAAAAATAAAACTTCTCTCCTTTTCAAAATCTTACTCAGTATTTTAACGAGAAACAAATTGTTGATTGAAAATGAAGTATTTAAGGTTATTATCTAATCAATTATGTGTTTGCATCATTTTTATCTTATATATAATGAATAAATACCCATAAACAGAAAATTCACAAAACGTGGAAATACGGCAAAATATTGCCTAATTCGATGATATTTTGTTTAAATCACATAAAGAAAATGGGGATGATAAACGTCAAAATATTGCTAAATTCGATGATTTTTCGTACGAAACAAAATGCAAGAAAACTTGTTTTAAATGCAATATTATGCGAAATTCTGAGATCTGAACGCCAAATCACATATCGTGATACTACATGAAATAGTATCGAAATATTGGTAAAATGAATATATTTACGTAATATGAAACTACATGATTAACGTGAAAAAGTCACTATTTTACCATATTTGAGGATTTTAACTTCAAATCATAGAGCGAGGTTTCGTATTATTTAGATCCAAGAAAAGACATATGACAATGTTTTTTCCAATACAAATGATAAAAAACAATGTGTTTTCATTAGAACTAACTAAAATGTTCTTGATTTTCCGTTTATATTACCGATGGAAGATGTACACGTAAAAAAACGATTCATCACGGCAGGGGATCGTATTCCAGGGACCATAGGATTAAGGACTTGCCCGAAACGCTACGCGTACTAGTGGCTGTACAAGAATGTAACAACTCTTGTATATATCTCAAAAAAAAAAAAAAAAAAAATCGCTCTAATCCAGCTGAAACGTCGATATATGCAATAAAATAAAACTTCTCTCCTTTTCAATATCCTACTCAGTATTTTAACGAGAAACAAATGGTTGATTGAAAACGAAGTATTTTAGGTTAATTTCTAATCAATTATGTGTTTGCATCATTTTTATCGTATATATAATGAATTATTAACAATAAACTGATAATTCACAAAAACGTGGAAAAACGGCAAAATGTTGCCTAATTCGATGATATTTTGTTTAAATCACATAAAGGAAAAGGGGATGATAAACGTCAAAATATTGCTAATTTCGATGATTTTTCGTACGAAACATAATGCAAGAAAACTTGCTTAAAATGCAATATTATTCGAAATTCTGAGATTTGAAGGCCAAATCACATATCGTGATACTACATGAAATAGTATCGAAATATTGGTAAAAATGAATATATTTACGTAATATCAAACTACATGATTAACGTGAAAAAGTCACTATTTTACCATATATGAGGATTTTACCTTCAAATCATAGAGCGAGGTTTCGTATTATTTAGATCCAAGAAAAGACATTTGACAATGTTTTATCCAATACAAACGATAAAAATCAATGTGTTTTCAATAGAATTAACTAAAATGTTCCTGATTTTCCGTTTATTTTACCGATGGAAGACGTACACGAAAACATCTCTATTCCGGCTGAAACGTCGATATATGCAATAAAAACAGAACTTCTCCCCTTTTAAATATCCTACTCAGTATTTTAACGAGAAACAAATGGTTGATTGAAAATGAAGTATTTAAGATTAATTTGTAATCAATTATGTGTTTGCATCATTTTTATCGTATATGTAATGAATTAATAACAATAAACTGAAAATTCACAAAAGCGTGGAAAAACGGGAAAATGTTGCCTAATTCGATGATATTTTGTTTAAATCACATAAAGGAAAAGGGTATGATAAACGTCAAAATATTGCTATATTCGATGTTTTTTCGTACGAAACAAAATGCAAGAAAACTTGCTTAAAATGCAATATTATGCGAAATTCTGAGATCTGAAGGCCAAATCACATATCGTGATACTAAATGAAATAGTATCGAAATATTGGTAAAAATGAATATATTTACGTAATATCAACCTACATGATTAACGTGAAAAAGTCACTATTTTACCATATTTGAGAATTTTAACTTCAAATCATAGAGCGAGGTTTCGTATTATTTACATCAAAGAAAAGACATATGACAATGTTCTTTCCAATACAAATGATAAAAAACAATGTGTTTTCATTAGAATTAACTAAAATGTTCTTGATTTTCCGTTTATATAACCGATGGAAGATGTACACGAAAACATCTCTATTCCAGCTGAAACGTCGATATATGCAATAAAAATAGAACTTCCCCCTTTTCAATATCCTACTCAGTATTTTAACGAGAAACAAATAGTTGTTTGAAAATTAAGTATTTAAGGATATTATCTAATCAATTATGTGTTTGCATCATTTTTATCGTATATATAATGAATTAATACAAATAAACTGAAAATTCACAAAAACGTGGAAAAACGGCAAAATTTTGCCTAATTCGATGATATTTTGTTTAAATCACATAAAGGAACAAGAGATTATAAACGTCAAAATATTGCTAAATTCGATGTTTTTTCGTACGAAACAAAATGCAAGAAAACTTGCTTAAAAAGCAATATGATGCGAAATTCTGAGATTTGAAGGCCAAATCACATATCGTGATACTACATGAAATAGTATCGAAATAAATATGATTTGATGTAAAAATCGTCAAATTTTGTATTTTTAGTGACTTTTTCACGTTTTTCATGTAGAGTAATTTTAGGTAAATATGTTCGATTTTACTAATATTTTGATACTACTTCATGTTGTCTCGCAAAAGGTAATTTAGCCTACAATTCTCAGAATTTCGCATAATATTGCGTTTTAAGCAATATTTATTGCGTTTTCATGCATTGTGCTTTGTACATAATATCATCGAATTTAGCAATATTTTGAGGTTTTTCATCCTGGTTTTCTTTATGATTTAAACCAAATATCAACGATTTAGGCAATATTTTGCCATTTTTCCGCGTTTTCAAGCCTTTTCGGTTTATTGCCATTAATTCAATAAATTTACGATAAATATGATGCAAACACGTAATTAATTGCAAATTAAAATTAAATACTTGATTTTAAATCAACTATTTGTATCTCGTTAAAATAGTGAGTAGGATATTGATTAGGGGAGATTTTCTGTTTTTATTGCATATTTCGAAGTTTCAGCCGGAGTAAAGCAGTTTTATGAGTACCTCTTCTTACGATGATATAAACAGAAATTCAGGAACACTTTAGGTAATTCTATAGAAAACACATTGGTTTTTATCATTTGAATTGGAAACAACGTTTTCATATGCCTTTTTATTGATCAAAATAATACGCATCCTCGCTCTATGATTCTATGTAAAAGTCCTCGAATATGGTATTATAGTGACTTTTTTCACGTTTTTCATGTTGAGTGATATCAGGTTAAAATGTTTGAATTTACTCATTTTTTGATACTGCTTCATGTTGTCCAAATATATGTGATTTGGCCTACAAATCTCAGAATTTCACATAATATGGCGTTTTTCAAGCAAGTTTTCTTGCATTGTGCTTTGTACTTAAAATCATCGAATTTAGCAATATTTTGGGGTTTTTCATCCTTGTTTCCTGTATGAGATTTAAACCAAATATCAACGATTTATGCAATATTTTACCGTTTTTCCACGTTTTCCAGCCTTTTCGGTTTAAAGCCATTAATTCATGATATTTACGATAAATATGATGCACACACGTAATGAATTGCAAATTACCCTTAAATACATGATTCTCAATCAACTATTTGTACCTTGACTATTTCTTGAGCTTCTACATCACTCTCTTAAGCCTCTACATCATTCTCTTGAGCCCATGCATCACTCTCTTGAGCCTCTGCATCACTAACTTAAGCCTCTTTATCTCTCTCTTCAGTCTCTGCATCACTCTCTTGATCCTCTGCATCACTCTCTTGAGCCTCTGCATCATTCTCTTGAGCCTCTGCATCCCTCTCTTGAGCCTCTACATCATTCTCTTGAGCCTCTGCATCCCTCTCTTGAGCCTTTGCATCACTCTCTTACGCGTCTGCATCCCTCTTTTGAGCCTTTGCATCGTTCTCAAGTGTCTCTGCATCTTTCTCTTGTGCCTCTGCATCCCTCACTTGAGCCTCTGCATCCCTCTCTTGAGCCTCTGCATCCCTCTCTTGAGTCTCTGCATCCCTCTCTTGAGCCTCTGCATCCTCTCTTAAACCTCTGCATCACTCATGAAAAGTCATAATTTCAAACTGCGAATACGTGCAAAGAGCCAGAATTTGACTACAAAATATGGTTCAAGCGTCGAATTTGGGATGTTTGTGATATTTTTTAAAACTGCAGGGAGGGTTTGCGCAAAATGTGACCCATCGCTGATCCCAGTAATTGGCATATATTCGGTATAAAAAGACGTAATTTCAAACTGCGAATAAGTGCAGAGAGCTAGAGTTTGGTTCCAAAATATGGCTCAGGAGTCGAATTCGGGATGTTTGAGATATTTTCAAAACTGCAGGGTGAATTTGGGCAAACTGTGACCCATCGCCGCTCTCAGTAATTAGTATATTTTCGGTATAAAATTCGTAATTTCAAACTGCGAAAACGTGCCGAGAGGCAGAATTTGGCTCCAGAATATGGCTCAAGCGTCGAATTTGGGACTTTTGGGATATTTTGAAAACTGCAGAGAGGGCTTGGGCAAAATGTGATCCATCGCCGCTTTCAGTAACTGGCATATTTTCGGTATAAAATGTCGTAATTTCATACTGCAAATACGTGCAGAGAGCCAGAAATTGGCTCCAAAATATTCTTCAAGGGTCGTATTTGGGATGTTTGGGATATTTCGAAAACTGCAGAGGGGTTTGGGCAAAATGTGACCCATCGCCGCTTTCAGTAATTGGTATATTTTCGGTATAAAATTAGTAATTTCAAACTGCGAATACGTGCAGAGAGCCAGAATTTGGCTCCAAAATATGGTTCAAGCGTCGAATTTGGGATGTTAGTGATATTTTTAGAACTGCAGAGAGTGTTTGGCCAAAATGTGACCCATCGCAGATCCCAGTAATTGGCATATATTCGGTATAAAAAGTCGTAATTTCAAACTGCGAATACGTGCAGAGAGCCAGAATTTGGCTCCAAAGTATTGCTCAATAGTCGAATTTTGGATGTTTGGGATATTTTGAAAACTGCAGGGAGGGTTTGGGCAAAATGTGACTCCTCGGCGCGTTCAGTAATTGGCATATTTTGTTATAAAAAGTCGTAATTTCAAACTGCGAAAACGTGCCGAGAGCCAGAATTTGGCTCCAAAATATGGTTCAAGCGTCGAATTTGGGACGTTTGGGATATTTTGAAAACTGCAGAGAGGGCTTGGGCAAAATGTGATCCATCGCCGTTTTCAGTAACTGGCATATTTTCGGTATAAAAAGTCGTAATTTCAAACTGCGAATACGTGCAGAGAGCCAGAATTTGGCGCCAATATATGGCTCAAGCGTTGAATTTGGGATGTTTGGGATATTTTCAAAACTGCAGGGAGGGTTTGGGCAAAATGTGACTCATCGGTGCGTTCAGTAATTGGCATATTTTTGGTATAAAAAGTCATAATTCCAAACTGCGAATGCGTGCAGAGAGCCAGAATTTGGCGCCAATATATGGCTCAAGTGTCGAATTTGGGATGTTTGGGATATTTTGAAAACTGCAGGGAGGGTTTGGGCAAAATGTGATCCATCGCCGCTTTCAGTAATTGGCATTTTTTCTGTATAAAAAGTAGTAATTTCAAACTGCGAATACGTGCAGAGAGCCAGAATTTTGCTACGAAATATGGTTCAAGAGTCGAATTTGGGATGTTTGTGATATTTTTAAAACTGCAGGGAGGGTTTGGGCAAAATGTGACCCATCGCTGATCCCAGAAATTGGCATATATTCGGTATAAAAAGTCGTATTTTCAAACTGCGAATACGTGCAGAGAGCCAGAGTTTGGTTCCAAAATATGGCTCAAGAATCGAATTTGGGATGTTTGAGATATTTTCAAAACTGCAGGGTGAATTTGGGAAAACTGTGTTCCATCGCTGCTCTCAGTAATTGGCATATTTTCGGTATAAAATTCGTAATTTCAAACTGCGAAAACGTGCCGAGAGCCAGAATTTGGCTCCAAAATATGGCTCAAACGTCGAATTTGGGACGTTTGGGATATTTTGAAAACTGCAAAGAGGGCTTGGGCAAAATGTGATTCATCGCCGCTTTCAGTAACTGGCATATTTTCGGTATAAAAAGTCGTAATTTCATACAGCGAATACGTGCAGAGAACCAGAAATTGGCTCCAAAATTTTCTTCAAGGGTCGTATTTGGGATGTTTTTGATATTTCGAAAACTGCAGAGGGGTTTGGGCAAAATGTGACTCATCGGCGCGTTCAGTTATTGGTATATTTTCGTTATAAAAAGTCGTAATTTCAAACTGCGAATACGTGCAGAGAGACAGAATTTGGCTCCAAAATATGGTTCAAGAGTCGAATTTGGTATGTTTGGGATATTTTCAAAACTGCAGGGTGGGTTTGGTCAAACTGCGACCCATCGCCGCTCTCAGTAATTGGCATATTTTCGGTATAAAATTCGTAATTTCAAACTGCGAATACATGCAGAGAGTCAGAATTTGGCTCGTTAATATGGCCCAAGCGTCGAATTTGGGATGTTTGGGATATTTTGAAAACTGCAGAGAGGGTTTCGGCAAAATGTGATCCATCGCTGCTTTCAGTAATTGGCATTTTTTCTGTATAAAATGTCGTAATTTCAAACTGCGAATACGTGCAGAGAGCTAGAATTTGGCTCCAAAATATGGTTCAAGAGTCGAATTTGGGATGTTTGTGATATTTTTGAAACTGCAGGGAGGGTTTAGGCAAAATGACCCATCGCTGATCCCAGTTATTGGCATATATTCGGTATAAAAAGTCATAATTTCACACTGCGAATACGGGCAGAGAGCGAGAATTTTGCTCCAAAATATTGCTCAAGCGTCAAATTTGGGATGTTTTGGATATTTTGAAAACTGCAGGAAGGGTTTGGGCAAAATGTGACTCATCGGCGCGTTCAATAATTGGCATATTTTGGTATAAAACGTCGTAATTTCAAACTGCGAATACGTGCAGAGAGCCAGAATTTGGCTCCAAATTATGGTTCAATAGTCGAATTTGGGATGTTTGGGATATTTTCAAAACTGCAGGGTGGGTTTGGGCAAACTGTGACATATCGCTGGTCTAAGTAATTGGATATTTTCGGTATAAAATTCGTAATTTCAAACAGCGAAATCGTGCCGAGATCCAGAATTTGGCTCCAAAATATGGCTCAAGCGTCGAATTTTGGACGTTTGGGATATTTTGGAAACTGCAGGGAGGGTTTGGGCAAAACGTGATCCATCGCCGCTTTCAGTAATTGGCATTTATTCTGTATAAAAAGTCGTAATTTCAAACTGCGAATACGTGCAGAGAGCCAGAATTTGACTCCAAATTATGGTTCAAGCGTCGAATTTGGGATGTTTTAGATATTTTGAAAACTGCAGGGAGGACTTGGGCAAAATGTGACTCATCTGCGCGTTCAGTAATTGGCATATTTCCGTTATAAAAAGTCGTAATTTCAAACTGCGAATACTTGCAGAGAGCCAGAATTTGGCTCCAAATTATGGTTTAATAGTCGAATTTGGGATGTTTGGGATATTTTCAAAACTGCAGAGTTGGTTTGGGCAAACTGTGACATATCGCTGGTCTCAGTAATTGGATATTTTCGGTATAAAATTCGTAATTTCAAACAGCGAAAACGTGCCGAGAGCCAGAATTTGGCTTCAAAATATGGCTCAAGCGTCGAATTTTGGACATTTGGGATATTTTGAAAACTGCAGAGAGGGTTTGGGCAAAACGTGATCCATCGCCGCTTTCAGTAATTGGCATTTTTTCTGTATAAAAAGTCGTAATTTCAAACTGCGAATACGTGCTAAAACCAGCCAGAATTTGGCTCCAAATTATGGTTCAAGCGTCGAATTTTTGATGTTTGTGATATTTTTAAAACTGCAGGGAGGGATTGGGCAAAATGTAACCCATCGCTGATCCCATTAATTGGCATATAGTCGGTTTAAAATTTCGTAATTTCAAACTGCGAATACGTGCAGTGAGCGAGAATTTTGCTCCAAAATATTGCTCAAGCGTGAAATTTGGGATGTTTGGGATATTTTGAAAACTGCAGGGAGGGTTAGGGCAAAATGTGACTCATCGGCGCGTTCAGTAATTGGCATATTTTCGGTACAAAAAGTTGTAATTTCAAAATTCGAATACGTGCAGAGAGCCAGAATTTAGCTCCAAAATATGGATCAAGAGTCGAATTTGGGATGTTTGGGATATTTTTAAAACTGCAGGGAGGTTTTCGGCAAACTGTGACCCATCGCCGCTCTCAGTAATTGGCTTATTTTCGGTATAAAATTCGAAATTTCAAACTGCGAAAACGTGCCGAGAGCCAGAATTTGGCTCCAAAATATGGCTCAAGCATCGAATTTGGGACGTTTGGATATTTTGAAAACTGCAGGGAAGGGCTTGGGCAAAATGTGATCCATCCCCGCTTTCATTGACGCATATTTTCGGTATAAAATGTCGTTATTTTATACTGCGAATACGTGCAGAAAGCCAGAATTTGGCTCCAAACTATGCCTCAAGGGTCGTATTTGGGATGTTTGTGATATTTTTAAAACTGCAGGGGGGGTTTGGGCAAAATGTGACCCATCGCTGCTTTCAGTATTTGGCATTTTTTCGGTATAAAAAGTAGTAATTTCAAAATTCGAATACGTGCAGAGAGCCAGAATTTGGCTTCAAAATATGGTTCAAGTGTCGAATTTGGGTTCTTTGGGATGTTTCGAAAACTGCAGGGAGGACTTGGGCAAAATGTGACTCAACGGCTCGCTCAGTAATTGGCATATTTTCGGTATAAAAATTCGTAATTTCAAAAAGCGAATGCGTGCAGAGAGCCAGAACTTGGCTCCAAAATATGGCTCAAGCGTCGAATTTGGGATGTTTGGGATATTTTCAAAACTGCAGGGTGGGTTTGAGCAAACTGTGACCCATCGCCGCTCTCAGTAATTGGCATATTTTCGGCATAAAATTCGTAATTTCAAACTGCGAATACATGAAGAGAGCCAGAACTTGGCTCCTTAATATGGCACAAGCGTCGAATTTGGGATATTTGGGATATTTTTAAAACTGCAGGGAAGGTTTGGGCAAAATGTGACACATCGCTGATCCCAGTATTTGGCATATATTCGGTATAAAAAGTCGTAATTTCAAACTGCGAATACGTGCAGAGAGCGAGAATTTGGCTCCAAAATATTGCTCAGGCGTCAAATTTGGGATGTTTGGGATATTTTGAAAACTGCAGAGAGGGCTTGGGCAAAATGTGACTCATCGGCATGTTCAGTAATTGGCATATTTTGGTATAAAAAGTTGTAATTTCAAACTGCGAATACGTGCAGAGAGCCAGAATTTGGCTCCAAAATATGGCTCAAGGGTCGAATTTGGGATGTTGGAGATATTTTGAAAACTGCAGGGGGGGTTTGGGCAAAATGTGACTCATCGCCGCTTTCAGTATTTGGCATATTGTCGATATAAAAAGTCGTAATTTCAAACTGCGAATACGTGCAAAGAGCCAGAATTTGGCTACAAAATATGGTTCAAGCGTCGAATTTGGGATGTTTGTGATATTTTTTAAAACTGCAGGGAGGGTTTGGGCAAAATGTGACCCATCGCTGATCCCAGTAATTGGCATATAATCGGTATAAAAAGTCGTAATTTCAAACTGCGAATACGTGCAAAGAGCCAGAGTTTGGTTCCAAAATATGGCTCAAGAGTCGAATTTGGGATGTTTGAGATATTTTCAAAACTGCAGGGTGAATTTGGGCAAACTGTGACCCATCGCCGCTCTCAGTAATTGGCATATTTTCGGTATAAAATTCATAATTTCGAACTGCGAAAACGGGCCGAGAGGCCGAATTTGGCTCCAAAATATGGCTCAAGATTCGAATTTGGGACTTTTGGGATATTTTGAAAACTTCAGAGAGGGCTTGGGCAAAATGTGATCCATCGCAGCTTTCAGTAACTGACATATTTTCGGTATAAAAAGTCGTAATTTCATACTGCGAATACGTGCAGTGAGCCAGAAATTGGCTCCAAAATATTACTCAAGGGTCGTATTTGGGATGTTTGGGATATTTTGAAAACTGCAGGGATGGTTTGGGCAAAATGTGACTCATCGGCGCGTTCAGTAATTGGCATATTTTCGGTATAAAAAGTCGTAATTTCAAACTGCGAATACGTGCAGAGAGCCAGAATTTGGCTCAAAAGTATTGCTCAATAGTCGAATTTTGGATGTTTGGGATATTTTGAAAACTGCAGGGAGGGTTTGGGCAAAATGTGACTCCTCGGCGCGTTCAGTAATTGTCATATTTTGTTATAAAAAGTCGTAATTTCAAACTGCGAAAACGCGCCGAGAGCCAGAATTTGGCTCCAAAATATGGTTCAAGCGTCGAATTTGGGACGTTTGGGATATTTTGAAAACTGCAGAGAGGGCTTGGGCAAAATGTGATCCATCGACGTTTTCAGTAACTGGCATATTTTCGGTATAAAAAGTCGTAATTTCAAACTGCGAATACGTGTAGAGAGCCAGAATTTGGCGCCAATATATGGCTCAAGCGTCGAATTTGGGATGTTTGGGATATTTTCAAAACTGCAGGGAGGGTTTGGGCAAAATGTGACTCATCGGTGCGTTCAGTAATTGGCATATTTTTGGTATAAAAAGTCATAATTCCAAACTGCGAATACGTGCAGAGAGCCAGAATTTGGCGCCAATATATGGCTCAAGTGTCGAATTTGGGATGTTTGGGATATTTTCAAAACTGCAGGGTTGGTTTGGTCAAACTGTGACCCATCGCTGCTCTCAGTAATTGGCATATTTTCGGTATAAAATTCGTAATTTCAAACTGCGAATACATGCAGAGAGCCAGAATTTGGCTCCTTAATATGGCCCAAACGTTGAATTTGGGATGTTTGGGATATTTTGAAAAATGCAGGGAGGGTTTGGGCAAAATGTGATCCATCGCCGCTTTCAGTAATTGGCATTTTTTCTGTATAAAAAGTCGTAATTTCAAACTGCGAATACGTGCAGAGAGCCAGAATTTGGCTACGAAATATGGTTCAAGAGTCGAATTTGGGATGTTTGTGATATTTTTAAAACTGCAGGGAGGGTTTGGGCAAAATGTGACCCATCGCTGATCCCAGAAATTGGCATATATTCGGTATAAAAAGTCGTATTTTCAAACTGCGAATACGTGCAGAGAGCCAGAGTTTGGTTCCAAAATATGGCTCAAGAGTCGAATTTGGGATGTTTGAGATATTTTCAAAACTGCAGGGTGAATTTGGGAAAACTGTGTTCCATCGCTGCTCTCAGTAATTGGCATATTTTCGGTATAAAATTCGTAATTTCAAACTGCGAAAACGTGCCGAGAGCCAGAATTTGGCTCCAAAATATGGCTCAAACGTCGAATTTGGGACGTTTGGGATATTTTGAAAACTGCAAAGAGGGCTTGGGCAAAATGTGATTCATCGCCGCTTTCAGTAACTGGCATATTTTCGGTATAAAAAGTCGTAATTTCATACTGCGAATACGTGCAGAGAACCAGAAATTGGCTCCAAAATTTTCTTCAAGGGTCGTATTTGGGATGTTTTTGTTATTTCGAAAACTGCAGTGGGGTTTGGGCAAAATGTGACTCATCGGCGCGTTCAGTTATTGGTATATTTTCGGTATAAAAAGTCGTAATTTCAAACTGCGAATACGTGCAGAGAGCCAGAATTTGGCTCCAAAATATGGTTCAAGAGTCGAATTTGGTATGTTTGGGATATTTTCAAAACTGCAGGGTGGGTTTGGTCAAACTGCGACCCATCGCCGCTCTCAGTAATTGGCATATTTTCGGTATAAAATTCGTAATTTCAAACTGCGAATACATGCAGAGAGCCAGAATTTGGCTCGTTAATATGGCCCAAGCGTCGAATTTGGGATGTTTGGGATATTTTGAAAACTGCAGAGAGGGTTTCGGCAAAATGTGATCCATCGCTGCTTTCAGTAATTGGCATTTTTTCTGTATAAAATGTCGTAATTTCAAACTGCGAATACGTGCAGAGAGCTAGAATTTGGCTCCAAAATATGGTTCAAGAGTCGAATTTGGGATGTTTGTGATATTTTTGAAACTGCAGGGAGGGTTTAGGCAAAATGACCCATCGCTGATCCCAGTTATTGGCATATATTCGGTATAAAAAGTCATAATTTCACACTGCGAATACGGGCAGAGAGCGAGAATTTTGCTCCAAAATATTGCTCAAGCGTCAAATTTGGGATGTTTTGGATATTTTGAAAACTGCAGGAAGGGTTTGGGCAAAATGTGACTCATCGGCGCGTTCAATAATTGGCATATTTTGGTATAAAACGTCGTAATTTCAAACTGCGAATACGTGCAGAGAGCCAGAATTTGGCTCCAAATTATGGTTCAATAGTCGAATTTGGGATGTTTGGGATATTTTCAAAACTGCAGGGTGGGTTTGGGCAAACTGTGACATATCGCTGGTCTCAGTAATTGGATATTTTCGGTATAAAATTCGTAATTTCAAACAGCGAAATCGTGCCGAGATCCAGAATTTGGCTCCAAAATATGGCTCAAGCGTCGAATTTTGGACGTTTGGGATATTTTGAAAACTGCAGGGAGGGTTTGGGCAAAACGTGATCCATCGCCGCTTTCAGTAATTGGCATTTATTCTGTATAAAAAGTCGTAATTTCAAACTGCGAATACGTGCAGAGAGCCAGAATTTGACTCCAAATTATGGTTCAAGCGTCGAATTTGGGATGTTTTAGATATTTTGAAAACTGCAGGGAGGACTTGGGCAAAATGTGACTCATCTGCGCGTTCAGTAATTGGCATATTTCCGTTATAAAAAGTCGTAATTTCAAACTGCGAATACTTGCAGAGAGCCAGAATTTGGCTCCAAATTATGGTTTAATAGTCGAATTTGGGATGTTTGGGATATTTTCAAAACTGCAGAGTTGGTTTGGGCAAACTGTGACATATCGCTGGTCTCAGTAATTGGATATTTTCGGTATAAAATTCGTAATTTCAAACAGCGAAAACGTGCCGAGAGCCAGAATTTGGCTTCAAAATATGGCTCAAGCGTCGAATTTTGGACATTTGGGATATTTTGAAAACTGCAGAGAGGGTTTGGGCAAAACGTGATCCATCGCCGCTTTCAGTAATTGGCATTTTTTCTGTATAAAAAGTCGTAATTTCAAACTGCGAATACGTGCTAAAACCAGCCAGAATTTGGCTCCAAATTATGGTTCAAGCGTCGAATTTTTGATGTTTGTGATATTTTTAAAACTGCAGGGAGGGATTGGGCAAAATGTAACCCATCGCTGATCCCATTAATTGGCATATAGTCGGTATAAAATTTCGTAATTTCAAACTGCGAATACGTTCAGTGAGCGAGAATTTTGCTCCAAAATATTGCTCAAGCGTGAAATTTGGGATGTTTGGGATATTTTGAAAACTGCAGGGAGGGTTAGGGCAAAATGTGACTCATCGGCGCGTTCAGTAATTGGCATATTTTCGGTACAAAAAGTTGTAATTTCAAAATACGAATACGTGCAGAGAGCCAGAATTTAGCTCCAAAATATGGCTCAAGAGTCGAATTTGGGATGTTTGGGATATTTTTAAAACTGCAGGGAGGTTTTCGGCAAACTGTGACCCATCGCCGCTCTCAGTAATTGGCTTATTTTCGGTATAAAAGTCGAAATTTCAAACTGCGAAAACGTGCCGAGAGCCAGAATTTGGCCCCAAAATATGGATCAAGCATCGAATTTGGGACGTTTGGATATTTTGAAAACTGCAGGGAAGGGCTTGGGCAAAATGTGATCCATCCCCGCTTTCATTGACGCATATTTTCGGTATAAAATGTCGTTATTTTATACTGCGAATACGTGCAGAAAGCCAGAATTTGGCTCCAAACAATGCCTCAAGGGTCGTATTTGGGATGTTTGGGATATTTTTAAAACTGCAGGGGGGGTTTGGGCAAAATGTGACCCATCGCTGCTTTCAGTATTTGGCATTTTTTCGGTATAAAAAGTAGTAATTTCAAAATTCGAATACGTGCAGAGAGCCAGAATTTGCCTTCAAAATATGGTTCAAGTGTCGAATTTGGGTTCTTTGGGATGTTTCGAAAACTGCAGGGAGGACTTGGGCAAAATGTGACTCAACGGCTCGCTCAGTAATTTGCATATTTTCGGTATAAAAATTCGTAATTTCAAAAAGCGAATGCGTGCAGAGAGCCAGAACTTGGCTCCAAAATATGGCTCAAGCGTCGAATTTGGGATGTTTGGGATATTTTCAAAACTGCAGGGTGGGTTTGAGCAAACTGTGACCCATCGCCGCTCTCAGTAATTGGCATATTTTCGGCATAAAATTCGTAATTTCAAACTGCGAATACATGCAGAGAGCCAGAATTTGGCTCCTTAATATGGCCCAAGCGTCGAATTTGGGATGTTTGGGATATTTTTAAAACTGCAGGGAAGGTTTGGGCAAAATGTGACACATCGCTGGTCCCAGTATTTGGCATATATTCGGTATAAAATGTCGTAATTTCACACTGCGAATACGTGCAGAGAGCGAGAATTTGGCTCCAAAATATTGCTCAGGCGTCAAATTTGGGATGTTTGGGATATTTTGAAAACTGGAGAGAGGGTTTGGGCAAAATGTGACTCATCAGCGTGTTCAGTAATTGGCATATTTTGGTATAAAAAGTTGTAATTTCACACTGCGAATACGTGCAAAGAGCCAGAATTTGGCTCCAAAATATGGTTCAAGCGTTGAATTTGGGATGTTTGTGATATTTTTAAAACTGCAGGGAGGGTTTGGGCAAAATGTGACCCATCGCTGATCCCAGTAATTGGCATATATTCGGTATAAAAAGTCGTAATTTCAAACTGCGAATACGTGCAAAGAGCCAGAATTTGGCGCCAAAATATGGCTGAAGCGTCGAACTTGGGATGGTTGGGATATTTTCAAAACTGCAGGGTGGGTTTGGGCAAACTGTGACCCATCGCCGCTCTCAGTAATTGGCATATTTTCGGTATAAAATTCGTAATTTCAAATTGCGAATACATGCAGAGAGCCAGAATTTGGCTCCTTAATATCCCTAGCGTCGAATTTGGGAAGTTTCGAAAATTTTGAAAACATCAGGAAGGTTTTGGGCAAAATGTGAACCATCGCCGTTTTCAGTAATTGGCATTTTTTCTAAATAAAAATTCGTAATTTCAAACTGCGAATTCGTGCAGAGAGCCAGAATTTGGCTCCAAAATATGGTTCAAGAGTCGAATTTGGGATGTTTCTGATATTTTTAAAACTGCAGGGAGGGTTTGGGCAAAATGTGACCCATCGCTGATCCCAGTAATTGGCATATATTCGGTATAAAAAGTCGTAATTTCAAACTGCGAATACGTGCAAAGAGCCAGAATTTGGCGCCAAAATATGGCTGAAGCGTCGAACTTGGGATGTTTGGGATATTTTCAAAACTGCAGGGTGGGTTTGGGCAAACTGAGACCCATCGCCGCTCTCAGTAATTGGCATATTTTCGGTATAAAATTCGTAATTTCAAATTGCGAATACATGCAGAGAGCCAGAATTTGGCTCCTTAATATCCCTAGCGTCGAATTTGGGAAGTTTTCGAAATTTTGAAAACATCAGGAAGGTTTTGGGCAAAATGTGAACCATCGCCGCTTTCAGTAATTGGCATTTTTTCTGTATAAAAAGTCGTAATTTCAAACTGCGAATACGTGCAGAGAGCCAGAATTTGGCTCCAAAATATGGTTCAAGAGTCGAATTTGGGATGTTTCTGATATTTTTAAAACTGCACGGAGGGTTTGGGCAAAATGTGAACCATCGCTGATCCCAGTAATTGGCATATATATTCGGTATAAAAAGTCATAATTTCAAACTGCGAATACGTGCAGAGAGCGGGAATTTTGCTCCAAAATATTGCTCAAGCGTCAAATTTGGGATGTTTTGGATATTTTGAAAACTGCAGGGAGGGTTGGGGCAAAATGTGACTCATCGGCGCGTTCAGTTATTGGCATATTTTGGTATAAAAATTCGTAATTTCAAACTGCGAATACGTGCAGAGAGACAGAATTTAGCGCCAAAATGTGGTTCAAGAGTCGAATTTTTGACGTTTGGGATATTTGGAAAACTGCAGGGAGGGCTTGGGCAAAATGTGATCCATCGCTGCTTTCAGTAATTGGCATATATTCGGTATAAAAAGTCATAATTTCAAACTGCGAATACGTGCAGAGAGCGAGAATTTGGCTCCAAAATATTGCTCTAGGGTCAAATTTGGGATTTTTGGGATATTTTGAAAACTGCAGAGAGGGTTTGGGCAAAATGTGACTCATCGGCGCATTCAGTAATGGGCATATTTTGGTATAAAAAGTCGTAATTTCAAACTGTGAATACGTGCAGAGAGCCAGAATTTGGCTCCAAAATATGGCTCAAGGGTCGAGTTTGGGATGTTGGGGATATTTTAAAAACTGCAGGGGGGGTTTGGGCAAAATGTGACTCATCGCCGCTTTCAGTATTTGGCATATTGTCGGTATAAAAAGTCGTAATTTCAAACTGCGAATACGTGCAAAGAGCGAGAATTTGGCTACAAAATATGGTTCAAGCGTCGAATTTCGGATGTTTGTGATATTTTTTAAAACTGCAGGGAGGGTTTGGGCAAAATGTGACCCATCGCTGATCCCAGTAATTGGCATATATTCGGTATAAAAAGTCGAAATTTCAAACTGCGAATACGTGCAGAGAGCCAGAGTTTGGTTCCAAAATATGGCTCAAGAGTCGAATTTGGAATGTTTGAGATATTTTCAAAACTACAGGGTGAATTTGGGCAAACTGTGACCCATCGCCGCTCTCAGTAATTGGAATATTTTCGGTATAAAATTCGTAATTTCAAACTGAGGAAACGGGCATAGAGGCCGAATTTGGCTCCAAAATATGGCTCAAGAGTCGAATTTGGGACTTTTGGGATATTTTGAAAACTTCAGAGAGGGCTTGGGCAAAATGTGATCCATCGCTGCTTTCAGTAAATGGCATATTTTCGGTATAAAAAGTCGTAATTTCATACTGCGAATACGTGCAGAGAGCCAAAATATGGCGCCAAAATATGGCTCAAGCATCGAATTTGGGATGTTTGGGATAATTTCAAAACTGCAAGGTGGGTTTGGGCAAACTGTGACCCGTCGCCGCTCTCAGTAATTGGCATATTTTTGGTATAAAATTCGTAATTTCAAACTGCGAATACATGCAGAGAGCCAGAATTTGGTTCCTTAATATGACCCAAGCGTCGAATTTGGGATGTTTGGGATATTTTAAAAACTGCAGGGAGGGTTTGGGCAAAATGTGATCCATCGCCGCTTTCAGTAATTGGCATTTTTTCTGTATAAAAAGTCGTAATTTAAAACTGCAAATACGTGCAAAGAGCCAGAATTTGGCTCCAAAATATGGTTCAAGAGTCGAAATTGGGATGATTGTGATATTATTAAAACTGCAGGGAGGGTTTGGGCAAAATGTGACCCATCGCTGATCCCAGTAATTGGCATATATTCGGTAAAAAAAAGTCATAATTTCAAACTGCGATTACGTGCTGACAGCGAGAATTTTGCTCCAAAATATTGCTCAAGCGTCAAGTTTGGGATGTTTTGGATATTTTGAAAACTGCAGGGAGGGTTTGGGCAAAATGTGACTCATCGGCGCGTTCAGTAATTGGCATATTTTGGTATAAAAATTCGTAATTTCGAACTGCGAATACGTACAGAGAGACAGAATTTGGCCCCAAAATATGGCTCAAGAGTCGAATTTGGGACGTTTGGGAAATTTGGAAAACTGCAGGGAGGGCTTAGGCAAAATGTGATCCATCGCTGCTTTCAGTAACTGGCATAATTTCAGTATAAAATGTCGTAATTTCAAACTGCGAATACGTGCAGAGAGCCAGAATTTGGCTTCAAAATATGGTTCAAGTGTCGAATTTGGGATGTTTGGTATATTTTGAAAACTGCAGGGAGGATTTGGGCAGAATGTGACTCATCGGCGCGCTCAGTATTTGGCATATTTTCGGTATAAAATATCCTAATTTCAAAAAGCGAATACGTGATACTACATGAAATAGTATCGAAATATTGGTAAAAATGAATATATATACGTAATATCAAACTGCATGATTAACGTGAAAAAGTCACTATTTTACCATATATGAGGATTTTAACTTCAAATCATAGAGCGAGGTTTCGTATTATTTTGATCCAAAAAAAGACATTTGACAATGTTGTTTCCAATACAAACGATAAAAATCAATGTGTTTTCAATAGAATTAACTAAAATGTTCCTGATTTTCTGTTAGTATTACCGATGGAAGATGTACACGAAAACATCTGTATTCCGGCTGAAACGTCGATATATGCAATAAAAACAGAACTTCTCCCTTTTTCAATATCCTACTTAGTATTTTAACGAGAAACAAATGGTTGATTGAAAATAAAGTATTTAAGATTAATTTCTAATCAATTATGTGTTTGCATCATTTATATCGTATATATAATGAATTAATGCCCATGAACTGAAAATTCACAAAAACGTGGAAATACGGCTAAATATTGCCTAATTCGATGATATTTTGTTTAAATCACATAAAGGAAAATAGATGATAAACGTCAAAATATTGCTAAATTCGATGATTTTTCGTACGAAACAAAATGCAAGAAAACTTGCTTAAAATGCAATAATATGCGAAATTCTGAGATTTGAAGGCCAAATCACATATCGTGATACTACATGAAATAGTATCGAAATATTGGTAAAAATGAATATATTTACGTAATATCAAACTACATGATTAACGTGAAAAAGTCACTATTTTACCATATTTGAGGATTTTAACTTCAAATCATAGAGCGAGGTTTCGTATTATTTAGATCCAAGAAAAGATATATGACAATGTTCTTTCCAATACAAATGATAAAAAACAATGTGTTTTCATTAGAATTAACTAAAATGTTCTTGATTTTCCGTTTATATTACCGATGGAAGATGTACACGAAAACATCTCTATTCCAGCTGAAACGTCGATATATGCAATAAAAATAGAACTTCTCCCCTTTTAAATATCTTACTCAGTATTTTACCGAGAAACAAATAGTTGATTGAAAATGAAGTATTTAAGGTTATTATCTAATTAATTATCTGTTTGCATCATTTTTATCGTATATATAATGAATAAATACCCATAAACTGAAAATTCACAAAAACGTGGAAAAACGGAAATATTTTGCCTAATTCGATGATATTTTGTTTAAATCATAAAGGAAAAAGGGATGATGAACGTCAAAATATTGCTAAATTCGATGTTTTTTCGTATGAAACAAAATGCAAGAAAACTTGCTTAAAATACAATATTATGCGAAATTCTGTGATTTGAAGGCCAAATCACATATCGTGATACTACATGAAATAGTATCGAAATATTGGTAAAAATGAATATATTTACGTAATATCAAACTACATGATTAACGTGAAAAAGTCACTATTTTACCATATATGAGGATTTTAACTTCAAATCATAGAGCGAGGTTTCGTATTTTTTAGATCCAAGAAAAGACATATGACAATGTTGTTTCCAATACAAATGATAAAAAACAATGTGTTTTCATTAGAACTAACTAAAATGTTCTTGATTTTCCGTTCATATTACCGATGGAAGATGTACACGTAAAACCGCTCTAATCCTGCTGAATCGTCGATATATGCAATAAAAACCGAATTTCTCCCCTTTTCAATATCCTACTCAGTATTTTAACGAGAAACAAATGGTTGATTGAAAATGAAGTATTTGAGGTTAATTTCTAATCAATTATGTGTTTGCATCATTTTTATCGTATATATAATGAATTAATAACAATAAACTGAAAATTCACAAAAACGTGGAAAACGGCATAAATATTGCCTAATTCGATGATATTATGTTTAAATCACATAAAGGAAAAGGGCATGATAAAAGTCAAAATATTCCTAAATTTGATGATTTTTCGTACGAAACAAAATGCAAGACAACTTGCTTAAAATGCAATATTATGCGAAATTCTGAGATTTGAAGTCCAAATCACATATCGTGATACTATATGAAATAGTATCGAAATATTGGTAAAAATGAATATATTTACGTAATATCAAACTACATGAAAAACGTGAAAAAATCACTATTTAACCATATTTGAGGATTTTAGTTTCATATCATAGAGCGAGGTTTCGTATTATTTAGATCCAAGAAAAGACATATGGCAATGTTGTTTCCAATACAAATGAAAAAAATCATTGTGTTTTCATTTGAATTAACTAAAATGTTCCTGATTTTCCGTTTATATTACCGATGGAAGATGTACACGAAAACCGCTCTATTCCGGCTGAAACGTTGATATATGCAATAAAAACAGAACTTCTTCCCTTTTCAATATCTTACTCAGTATTTTAACGAGAAACAAATAGTTGATTCAAAATGAAGTATTTAAGGTTATTATCTAATCAATTATGTGTTTGCATCATTTTTATCGTATATATATAATGAATTAATACCCATAGACTGAAAATTCACAAAAACGTGGAAAAAGGCAAAATATTGCCTAATTCGATGATATTTTGTTTAAATCACATAAAGGAAAAAGAGATGATAAACGTCAAAATATTCCTAAATTTGATGATTTTTCGTACGAAACAAAATGCAAGAAAACTTGCTTAAAATGCAATATAATGCAAAATTCTGAGATTTGAAGGCCAAATCACGTATCGTGATACTACATGAAATAGTATCGAAATATTGGTAAAAATGAATATATTTACGTAATATCAAGCTACAGGAAAAACGTGAAAAAGTCACTATTTTACCATATACGAGGATTTTAACTTCAGGAAAAACGTGAAAAAAGTCACTATTTAACAGTATTTGAGGATTTTAACTTCAAATCATAGAGCGAGGTTTCGTATTATTTAGATCCAAGAAAAGACATATGACAATGTTGTTTCCAATACAAATGATAAAAAACAATGTGTTTTCATTAGAACTAACTAAAATGTTCTTGATTTTCCGTTTATATTACCGATGGAAGATGTACACGTAAAATCGCTCTAATCCTGCTGAAACGTCGATATATGCAATAAAAACCGAACTTCTCCCCTTTTCAATATCCTACTCAGTATTTTAACGAGAAACAAATGGTTGATTGAAAATGAAGTATTTGAGGTTAATTTCTAATCAATTATGTGTTTGCATCATTTTATCGTATATATAATGAAATAATAACAATAAACTGAAAATTCACAAAAACGTGGAAAAACGGGAAAATGTTGCCTAATTCGATGATATTTTGTTAATATCACATGAAGGAAAAGGGGATGATAAACGTCAAAATATCGCTAAATTCGATGATTTTTCGGTTGAAACATAATGCAAGAAAACTTGCTTAAAAGGCAATATTATTCGAAATTCTGAGATTTGAAGGCCAAATCACATATCGTGATTTTCACATATCGTGAAAATTCGTAAATTCAAACTGCGAATACATGCAGAGAGCCAGAATTTGGCTCCTTAATATGGCCCAAGCGTCGAATTTGGGATGTTTGGGATATTTTGAAGGAAGGATATCCCAAACGTCCCAAATTGGACGCTTGAGCCATATTTTGGAGCCAAATTCTGGCTCTCGGCACGTTTTCGCAGTTTGAAATAACGAATTTTATAACGAAAATATGCCAATTACTGAGAGCAGCGATGGGTCACAGTTTGCCCAAATTCACCCTGCAGTTTTGAAAATATCTCAAACATCCGAAATTCGACTCTTGAACAATATTTTGGAACCAAACTCTGGCTCTCTGCCCGTATTCGCAGTTTGAAATTACGACTTTTTATGCCGAATATATGCCAATTACTGGGATCAGCGATGGGACACATTTTGCCCAAACCCTCCCTGCAGTTTTAAAAATATCAGAAAAATCCCTAATTCGACTCTTGAACCATATTTTGGAGCCAAATTCTGGCTCTCTGCACGTATTCGCAGTTTGAAATTACGACTTTTTATACAGAAAAAATGCCAATTACTGAAAGCGGAGATGGCTCACATTTTGCCCAAAACCTCCCTGAAGTTTTCAAAATATCCCAAACATCCCAAATTCTACGCTTGAGCCATATTAAGGAGCCAAATTCTGGCGCTATTCATGTATTCGCAGTTTGAAATTACGAATTTTATACCGAAAATATGCCAATTACTGAGAGCGGCGATGGGTCACAGTTTGCCCAAACCCACCCTTCAGTTTTGAAAATAACCCAAACATCCCACGTTCGACGCTTGAGACATATTTTGACGCCAAATTCTGGCTCTCTGCATGTATTCGCAGTTTGAAATTACGACTTTTTATACCGAAAATATGCCAATTACTGAACGCGCCGATGAATCACATTTTGCCTAAACTCTCCCTGCAGTTTTCAAAATATCCCAAACATCCCAAATTCGACTATTGAGCAATATTTTGGAGCAAAATTCTGGCTCTCTGCACGTATTCGCAGTTTGAAATTACGACTTTTTATACCGAATTTATGCCAATTACTGGGAACAACGATGGGTCATATTTTGCACAAACACTCCCTGCAGTTATAAAAATATCACAAACATCCCAAATTCGACGCTTGAACCATATTTTGGAGCCAAATTCTGGCTCTCTGCACGTATTCGCAGTTTGATATTACGACTTTTTATACCGAAAATATACCAATTATTGAAAGCGGCGATGGGTCACATTTTGCCCAAACCCTCTCTGCAGTTTTCGAAATATCCCAAACATCCCAAATACGACCCTTGGAGAATATTTTGGAGCCAATTTCTGGCTCTCTGCACGTATTCGCAGTTTGAAATTACGACTTTTTATACCGAAAATATGCCAGTTACTGAAAGCGGCGATGGATCACATTTTGCCCAAGACCTCTCTGCAGTTTTCAAAATATCTCAAACGTCCCAAATTTGACGCTTGATCCATATTTAGGAGCCAAATTCTGGCTCTCGGCACGTTATCGCAGTTTGAAATTAAGAATTTTATACCGAAAATATGCCAATTACTGAGAGCGGCGATGGGTCACAGTTTGCCCAAATTCACCCTTCAGTTTTAAAAATATCTCAAACATCGCAAATTCGACTCATGAGCTATATTTGGAACCAAACTCTGGCTCTCTGCACGTATTCGCAGTTTGAAATTACAACTTTTTATACCGAATATATGCCAATTACTGGTATCAGCGATGGGTCACATTTTGCCCAAACCCTCCCTGCAGTTTTAAAAATATCACAAATATCCCAAATTCGACGCTTGAACCATATTTTGTAGCCAAATTCTGGCTCTTTGCACGTATTCGCAGTTTGAAATTACGACTTTTTATACCGACAATATGCCAAATACTGAAAGCGGCGATGAGTTACATTTTGCCCAAACCCTCCCTGCAGTTTTAAAAATATCCCAAACATCCCAAATTCGACAATTGAGCAATATTTTGGAGCCAAATTCTGGCTCTCTGCTCGTATTCGCAGTTTGAAATTACGACTTTTTATACCGAATATATGTCAATTACTGGGACCAGCGATGGGTCACATTTTGCCCAACCCCTCTGCAGTTTTAAAAATATCACAAACATCCCAAATTCGACGCTTGAACCATATTTTGGAGCCAAATTCTGGCTCTCTGCACGTATTCGCAGTTTGATATTACTACTTTTTATACAGAAAAAATGCCAATTACTGAAAGCGGCGATGGATCACATTTTGCCGAAACCCTGTCTGCAGTTTTCAAAATATCCCAAAAATCCCAATTTCGACCTTTGAACCATATTTTGGAGCCAAATTCTGGCTCTCTGCACTTATTCGCAGTTTGAAATTACAACTTTTTATGCCGAAAATATGCCAATTACTAAAAGCGGCGAGGGGTCACATTTTGGCCGAGCCCTCTCTGCAGTTTTCAAAATATCTCAAACATCCCAAATTCGACTCTTGAGCCATATTTTGGAACCAAACTCTGGCTCTCTGCACGTATTCGCAGTTTGAAATTACGATTTTTTTACCGAATATATGCCAATTCCTGGGATCAGCGATGGGTCACATTTTGCCCAAACCCTCCCTGCAGTTTTAAAAATATCACAGACATCCTAAATTCGACGCTTGAACCATATTTTGTAGACAAATTCTGGCTCTTTGCCCGTATTCGCAGTTTGAAATTACGACTTTTTATACCAAAATATGCCAATTACTTAACGCCCCGCTGAGTCACATTTTGCCCAAACCCTCCCTGCAGTTTTCAAAATATCCCAAACATCCCAAATTTGACGCTTGAGCAATATTTTGGAGCCACGTTCTGGCTCTCTGCAAGTATTCGCTTTTTGAAATTGCGAATTTTTATACCGAAAATATGCCAATTACTGAGCGCGCCGATGAGTCACCTTTTGCCCAAACCCTCCCTGCAGTTTTCAAAATATCCCAAACATCCCAAATTTGACGCTTGAGCAATATTTTGGACCCAAATTCTCGCTCTCTGCACGTATTCGCAGTTTGAAATTACGAGTTTTTATACCGAATATATGCCAATTACTGGGATCAGCGATGTGTCACATTTTGCAAAAACCCTCTTTGCAGTTTTAAAAATATCACAAACATCCCAAATTCGACTCTTGAACCATATTTTCGTAAGTCGTAATTTCAAACTGCGAATACATGCAGAGAGCCAGAATTTGGCTCCAAAATATTGCTCAATAGTCGAATTTGGGATCTTTGGGATATTTTGAAAACTGCAGGGAGGGTTTGGGCAAAATGTGGCTCATCGGCGCGCTCAGTAATTGGCATATTTTCGGTATAAAAATTCTTAATTTCAAACTGCGAATAAATGCAGAGAGCAAGAATTGGCGCCAAAATATGGCTCAAGCGTCGAACTTGGGATGTTTGGGATATTTTCAAAACTGCATGGTGGGTTTGGGCAAACTGTGACCCATCGCCGATCTCAGTAATTGGCATATTTTTGGTATAAAATTCGTAATTTCAAACTGCGAATACATGAAGAGAGCCAGAATTTGGCTCCTTAATATGGCTCAAGCGTCGAATTTGGGATGTTTGGGATATTTTGAAAACTTCAGGGATGTTTTGGGCAAAATGTGATCCATCTCCGCTTTCAGTAATTGGCATTTCTTCTGTATAAAAAGTCGTAATTTCATACTGCGAATACGTGCAGAAAGCCAGAATTTGACTCCAAGTTATGCTTCAAGGGTCGTATTTGGGATGTTTGGGATATTTTTGAAACTGCAGGGGGGGTTTGGCCAAAATGAGATCCATCGCTGCTTTCAGTATTTGGCATATTTTCGGTATAAAAAGTAGTAATTTCAAACTGCGAATACGTGCAGAGAGCCAGAATTTGGCTTCAAAATATTGTTCAAGTGTCGAATTTGGGATGTTTGGGATATTTTGAAAACTGCAGGGAAGACTTGGGCAAAATGTGACTCATCAGGGCGTTAGTTAATTGGCATATTTTGGTATAAAAAGTCGTAATTTCAAACTGCGAATAAGTGCCAAAAGCCAGAATTTGGCTACAAAGTATGGTTCAAGCGTCGAATTTGGAATGTTTGTGATATTTTTAAAACTGCAGGGAGGGTTTGTGCAAAATGTGACCCATCGCTGATGCCAGGAATTGGCATATATTCGGTAAAAAAAAGTCGTAATTTCAAACTGCGAATACGTCCAGAGACAGAATTTGGCGCCAAAATACGGCTCAAGAGTCGAATTTGGGACGTTTGGGATATTTGGAAAACTGCAGGGAGAGCTTGGGCAAAATGTGATCCATCGCTGCTTTCAGTAACCGGCATATTTTCGGTATAAAAAGTCGTAATTTCAAACTGCGAATACGTGTCGAGAGCCAGAATTTGGCTTCAAAATATGGTTCAAGTGTCGAATTTGGGATATTTGGGATATTTTGAAAACTGCAACGGAGGACTTGGGCACAATGTGACTCATCGGCGCGCTCAGTAATTGGCATATTTTCGGTATAAAAATTCGTAATTTCAAAAAGCGAATACGTGCAGAGAGCCAGAACTTGGCTCCAAAATATGGTTCAAGCGTCGAATTTGGGATGTTTGGGATAATTTCAAAACTGCAGGGTGGGTTTGGGCAAACAGTGACCCATCGCCGCAATCAGTAATTGGCATATTTTCGGTATAAAATTTGTAATTTCAAACTGCGAATACATACAGAGAGCCAGAATTTGGCTCCTTAATATGGCCCAAGCGTCGAATTTGGGATGTTTGAAATATTTTGAAAACTGCAGGGAGGGTTTCGGCAAAATGTGATCCATCGCCGCTTTCAGTAATTGGCATTTTTTCTGTATAAAAAGTCGTAATTTCAAACTGCGAATAATGCAGAAAGCCAGAATTTGGTTCGAAAATATGGTTCAAGAGCAGAATTTGGGATGTTTGTGATATTTTTAAAACTGCAGGGAGGGTTTTGGCAAAATGTGACACATCACTGATCCCAGTAATTGGCATATATTCGGTACAAAAAGGTCGTAATTTCAAACTGCGAATACGTGCAGAGAGCGAGAATTTGGCTCCAAAATATTGCTCAAGCGTAAAATTTGGGATGTTTGTTATATTTTGAAAACTGCCGGGAGGGTTTGGGCAAAACGTGACCCATCGCTGATCCCAGTAATTGGCATATATTCGGTATAAAAAGTCGTAATTTCAAACTGCGAAAACGTGCAGAGAGCCAGAATTTGGCTCCAAAATATTGCTCAATAGTCGAATTTGGGATGTTTGGGATATTTTGAAAACTGCAGGGAGGGTTTGGGCAAAATGTGACTCATCGGCGCGTTAAGTAATTGGCATATTTTCGATATAAAAAGTCGTAATTTCAAACTGCGAATACGTGCAGAGAGCCAGAATTTGGCTCCTTAATATGGCCCAAGCGTCGAATTTGGGATGTTTGGGATATTTTGAAAACTTCAGGGAGATTTTGCGCAAAATTTGATCCATCGCCGCTTTCAGTAATTAGCATTTTTTCTGTATAAAAAGTCGTAATTTCAAACTGCGAATACGTGCAGAGAGCCAGAGTTTGGTTCCAACATACGGCTCAAAAGTCGAATTTGGGATGTTTGAGATATTTTCAAAACTGCAGGGTGAATTTGGGCAAACTGTGACCCATTGCTGCTCTCAGTAATTGGCATATTTTCGGTATAAAATTCGTAATTTCAAACTGCGAAAACGTGCCGAGAGCCAGAATTTGGCTCCAAAATATTCCTCAAGGGTCGTATTTGGGATGTTTGGGATATTTCGAAAACTGCAGAGGGGTTTGGACAAAATGTGACCCATTGACGCTTTCAGTAATTGGTATATTTTCGGTATAAAAAGTCGTAATTTCAAACTGCGAATACGTGAAAAGAGCCAGAATTTGGCTCCAAAATATTGCTCAATAGTCAAATTTGGGATGTTTGGGATATTTTGAAAACTGCAGGGAGGGTTTGTGCATAATGTGACTCATCGGCGCGTTCAGTAATTGGCATATTTTCGATATAAAAGGTCGTAATTTCAAACTGCGAATACGTGCATAGAGCCAGAATTTGGCCCCAAAATATGGGCCAAGCGTCGAACTTGGGATGTTTGGGATATTTTCAAAACTGCAGGGTGGGTTTGGGCAAACTGTGACCCATCGCCGCTCTCAGTAATTGGCATATTTTCGGTATAAAATTCGTAACTTCAAACTGCGAATACATGCAGAGAGTCAGAATTTGGGTCCCTAATATGGCCCAAGCGTCGAATTTGGGATGTTTGGGATATTTTGAAAACTTCAGGGAGGTTTTGCGCAAAATGTGATCCATCGCCGCTTTCAGTAATTGGCATTTTTTCTGTATAAAAAGTCGTAATTTCAAACTGCGAATAAGTGCTGAGAGCCAGAATTTGGCTCCAAAATATGGTTCAAGAGTCGAATTTGGGATGTTTCTGATATTTTTAAATCTGCAATGAGGGTTTGGGCAAAATGTGATCCATCGCTGATCCCAGGAATTGGCATATATTCAATATAAAAAGTCGTAATTTCAAATTGCGAATAAGTGCAGAGAGCCAGAATTTTGTTCCAAAATGTGGCTCAAGAGTCGAATTTGGGATGTTTGAGATATTTTCAAAACTGCAGGGTTAATTTGGGCAAACTGTGACCCATCGCTGTTCTCATTAATTGGCATCTTTTCGGTATAAAATTTGTAATTTCAAACTGCGAAAACGTGCAAAGAGCCAGAATTTAGCTCCAAAATATGGCTCAAGAGTCGAATTTGGGATGTTTGAGATATTTTCAAAACAGCAGGGTGAATTTGGGCAAACTGTGACCCATCGCCGCTCTCAGTAATTGGCATATTTTCGGTATAAAATTCGTAATTTCAAACTGCAAAAACGTGCCGAGAGCTAGAATTTGGCTCCAAAATATTGCTCAAGCGTAAAATTTGGGATGTTTGTTATATTTGAAAACTGCCGGGAGGGTTTGGGCAAAACGTGACCCATCGCTGATCCCAGTAATTGGCATATATTCGGTATAAAAAGTCGTAATTTCAAACTGCGAAAACGTGCAGAGAGCCAGAATTTGGCTCCAAAATATTGCTCAATAGTCGAATTTGGGATGTTTGGGATATTTTGAAAACTGCAGGGAGGGTTTGGGCAAAATGTGACTCATCGGCGCGTTAAGTAATTGGCATATTTTCGATATAAAAAGTCGTAATTTCAAACTGCGAATACGTGCAGAGAGCCAGAATTTGGCTCCTTAATATGGCCCAAGCGTCGAATTTGGGATGTTTGGGATATTTTGAAAACTTCAGGGAGATTTTGCGCAAAATTTGATCCATCGCCGCTTTCAGTAATTAGCATTTTTTCTGTATAAAAAGTCGTAATTTCAAACTGCGAATACGTGCAGAGAGCCAGAGTTTGGTTCCAACATACGGCTCAAAAGTCGAATTTGGGATGTTTGAGATATTTTCAAAACTGCAGGGTGAATTTGGGCAAACTGTGACCCATTGCTGCTCTCAGTAATTGGCATATTTTCGGTATAAAATTCGTAATTTCAAACTGCGAAAACGTGCCGAGAGCCAGAATTTGGCTCCAAAATATTCCTCAAGGGTCGTATTTGGGATGTTTGGGATATTTCGAAAACTGCAGAGGGGTTTGGACAAAATGTGACCCATTGACGCTTTCAGTAATTGGTATATTTTCGGTATAAAAAGTCGTAATTTCAAACTGCGAATACGTGAAAAGAGCCAGAATTTGGCTCCAAAATATTGCTCAATAGTCAAATTTGGGATGTTTGGGATATTTTGAAAACTGCAGGGAGGGTTTGTGCATAATGTGACTCATCGGCGCGTTCAGTAATTGGCATATTTTCGATATAAAAGGTCGTAATTTCAAACTGCGAATACGTGCATAGAGCCAGAATTTGGCCCCAAAATATGGGCCAAGCGTCGAACTTGGGATGTTTGGGATATTTTCAAAACTGCAGGGTGGGTTTGGGCAAACTGTGACCCATCGCCGCTCTCAGTAATTGGCATATTTTCGGTATAAAATTCGTAACTTCAAACTGCGAATACATGCAGAGAGTCAGAATTTGGGTCCCTAATATGGCCCAAGCGTCGAATTTGGGATGTTTGGGATATTTTGAAAACTTCAGGGAGGTTTTGCGCAAAATGTGATCCATCGCCGCTTTCAGTAATTGGCATTTTTTCTGTATAAAAAGTCGTAATTTCAAACTGCGAATAAGTGCTGAGAGCCAGAATTTGGCTCCAAAATATGGTTCAAGAGTCGAATTTGGGATGTTTCTGATATTTTTAAATCTGCAATGAGGGTTTGGGCAAAATGTGATCCATCGCTGATCCCAGGAATTGGCATATATTCAATATAAAAAGTCGTAATTTCAAATTGCGAATAAGTGCAGAGAGCCAGAATTTTGTTCCAAAATGTGGCTCAAGAGTCGAATTTGGGATGTTTGAGATATTTTCAAAACTGCAGGGTTAATTTGGGCAAACTGTGACCCATCGCTGTTCTCATTAATTGGCATCTTTTCGGTATAAAATTTGTAATTTCAAACTGCGAAAACGTGCAAAGAGCCAGAATTTAGCTCCAAAATATGGCTCAAGAGTCGAATTTGGGATGTTTGAGATATTTTCAAAACAGCAGGGAATTTGGGCAAACTGTGACCCATCGCCGCTCTCAGTAATTGGCATATTTTCGGTATAAAATCGTAATTTCAAACTGCAAAACGTGCAGAGTAGAATTTGGCTCCAAAATATGGCTCAAGCGTCGAATTTGGAATATTTTGAAAACTGCAGGGGGGTTTGGGCAAAATGTGACCCATCGCGCCTCAGTAATTGGCATATTTTCGGTATAAAAAGTCGTAATTTCAAACTGCGAATACGTGCAGAGAGCAGAATTTGGCTCCAAAATATGGTTCAAGCGTCGAATTTGGATGTTTGGGATATTTTGAAAACTGCAGGGGGTTGGGCAAAATGTGACCCATCGGCTCTCAGTAATTGGCATATTTTCGGTATAAAAATCGTAATTTCAAACTGCGAATACGTGCAGAGAGCCAGAATTTGGCTTCAAAATATGGTCAATCGAATTTGGGATGTTTGGATATTTTGAAAACTGCAGGGGGTTTTGGCAAAATGTGACCCATCGCCGCTCTCAGTAATTGGCATATTTTCGGATAAAAGTCGTAATTTCAAACTGCGAATACGTGCAAGACCAGAATTTGGCTCCAAAATATGGCTCAATCGAATTTGGGATGTTTGGGATATTTTGAAAACTGCAGGGGGGTTTGGGCAAAATGTGACATCGTAGATCAGTAATTGGCATATTTTCGGTATAAAATTCGTAATTTCAAACTGCGAATACGTGCAGAGAGCCAGAATTTGGCTCCAAAATACGGCTAAGGGTCAAATTTGGGATGTTTGGGATTTTTGAAAACTGCAGTGGGGTTTGGGCAAAATGTGACCCATCGCTGCTCTAAATAATTGGCATATTTTCGGTATAAAAAGTCGTAATTTCAAACTGCGAAAAAGTGCAGAGAGCGAAAATTTGGCTCCAAAATGTTGCTCAAGCGTCGAATTTGGGATGTTTGGGATATTTTGAAAACTGCAGGGAGAGTTTGGGCAAAATATGATCCATCGCCGCTTTGTAATTGGCATATTTTCGGTTTAAAACGTCGAAATTTCAAACTGCGAATACGGTCAGAGAGCGAGTATTTGGCTCCAAAATATGGCTCACCGGTCGATTTTGGGATGTTTGGGATATTTTAAAACCTGCAGTGGGAGTTTGGGCAAAATGTGACCCATCGCTCCTTTCCATATTTAGCATATTTTAGGTATAAAAATTCGTAATTTCAAACTGCGAATACTTGCAGAAAGCCAGAGTTTGGCTCCGAAATATGGCTCAAGGATCGAATTTAGGATGTCTGGGATATTTTGAAATCTGCAGGGGGGTTTGGGGAAAAAGATGACCCATCGCTACTCTCAGGAATTGGAATATTTTTGGTATAAAAAGTCGTAATTTCAAACTGCGAATACGTGCAGAGAGGCCGAATTTGGCTCCAAAATATGGCTCAAGCGTCGATTTGAGATGTTTGGGGTATTTTGAAAACGCAGGGTGGGTTTGGGCAAAAGGTGACCCATCCCCGCTTTCAGTAATTGGCATATTTTCGGTGTAAAATTCGTAATTTTAACTGTAAATACGTGCAGAGAGCCAAAATTTGGCTCCAAAATATGGCTCAAGCTTCGAATTTGGGATGTTTTCAATATTTTGAATACTGCTGGGAGGGTTTGGGCAAATTGTGATCCATCGCCGCTTTCAGTAACTGGCATATTATCGGTATAAAAAGTCGTAATTTCAAACGGCGATTACGTGCAGAGAGGCAGAATTTGGCTCCAAAATATGACTCAAGGGTCGAATTTCGGATGTTTGGGATATTTTGAAAACTGCAGGGGGGTGGCCTAAATGTGACCAATCACCGCTCTCAGTAATTGCCATATTTTCGGTATAAAAAGTCGTTTTTTCAAACTGCGAATACGTGCAGAGAACCAGAATTTGGCTGCTCTCAGTAATTGATATATTTTCGGTATAAAAATTCGTAATTTCAAACAACAAATACGTGAAGAGAGCCAGAATTTGGCTCCAAAATGTTGCTCAAGCGTCGAATTTGGGATGTTTGGGATATTTGAAAACTGCAGGGAGACTTTGGGCAAAATATGATCCATCGCCGCTTTCAGTAATTGGCATATTTTCGGTTTAAAATTCGAAATTTCAAACTGCGAATACGGTCAGAGAGCGAGTATTTGGCTCCAAAATATGGCTCAACGGTCGATTTTGGGATGTTTGGGATATTTTAAAAACTTCAGTGGGAGTTTGGGCAAAATGTGACATATCGCAGGTATCAAAAATTGGCATATTTTCGGTATAAAAAGTCGTAATTTAAAGCTGCGAATACGTTCAGAGAGCCAGAATTTGGCTCCTAAATATGGCTCAAGCGTCGAATTTGAATATTTTGAAAACTGCAGGGGGGAGGGGCAAAATGTGACCCATCGCGCCTCTCAGAAATTGGCATATTTTCTGTATAAAAAATTCTTAATTTCAAACTGCGAATATGTGTAGAGAGCTAGAATTTGGATCCAAAATATGGTTCAAGCGTAGAATTTTGGAGGTTTTGGATATTTTGAAAACTGCTGGGGGAGTTTGGGCAAAATGTGACCTATCGGCGCTCTCAGTAATTGCATATTTTCGGTATAAAAATTCGTAATTTCAAACAGCGAATACGTGCAGAGAGCAAGAATTTGGCTCCAAAATATGGCTCAATCCTCAAATTTCGGATGTTTTGGATATTTTGAAAACTGCTGGGGGAGGGTTGGGGCAAAATGTGACCCATCGCCACTCTCAGTAATTGGAATATTTTTGGAATAAAAAGTCGTAATTTCAAACTGCGAATATGTGCAGAGAGCCAAAATTTGGCTTCAAAATATGGCTCAAGGGTCGAATTAGGGATGTTTGGAATATTTTGAAAAGTGCAGAGGGTTTTGGGCAAAATGTGAAACATCGCCGCTCTCAGTAATTGGCATATTTTCGGTATGAAAATTCGTAATATCAAACTGCGAGTACGTGAAGTAAGCTAGAATTTGGCTTTAAAATATGGCTCAGGGGTCGAATTTGGGATGTTTGGGCTATTTTGAAAACTGCAGGGAGGGTTTGGGCAAATTGTGACCCATCGCCGCTCACAGTAATTGGCGTATTTTCGGTATAAAAGTCGTAATTTCAAACGGCAAATTCTTGCAGAGAGCCAGAGTTTGGCTCCTAAATATGGCTTAAGCGTCAAAATTGGGATGTTTGGGATTTTTGAAAACTGCAGGGGGGGTTTGGGCAAAATGTGACCCATCGCTGCTCTAAATAATTGGCATATTTTCGGTATAAAAAGTCGTAATTTCAAACTGCGAAAAAGTGCAGAGAGCGAGAATTTGGCTCCAAAATGTTGCTCAAGCGTCGAATTTGGGATGTTTGGGATATTTTGAAAACTGCAGGGAGAGTTTGGGCAAAATATGATCCATCGCCGCTCTCATTTATTGGCATATTTTCGGTTTAAAAAGTCGAAATTTCAAACTGCGAATACGGTCAGAGAGCGAGTATTTGGCTCCAAAATATGGCTCAACGGTCGATTTTGGGATGTTTTGGATATTTTAAAAACTGCAGTGGGAGTTTGGGCAAAATGTGACCCATCGCTCCTTTCAATATTTAGCATATTTTCGGTAAAAAAAGTCGTAATTTCAAACTGCGAATACTTGCAGAGAGCCAGAGTTTGGCTCCAAAATATGGCTCAAGGATCGAATTTAGGATGTCTGGGATATTTTAAAAACTGCAGGGGGGGGTTTGGGAAAAAGTTGACCCATTGCTTTTCTCAGGAATTGGAATATTTTCGATATAAAAAGTCGTAATTTCAAACTGCGAATACATGCAGAGAGGCAGAATTTGGCTCCAAAATATGGCTCAAGTGTCGAATTTGGGATGTTTATGATATTTTGAAAACTGCAGGGTGGGCTTGGGCAAAATGTGACCCATCGCTGCTCTCAGTAATTGGCATATTTTCGGTGTAAAATTCGTAATTTTAACTGTGAATACGTGCAGAAAGACAGAATTTGGCTCCATGATATGGCTCAAGCTTCGAATTTTGGATCTTTGGAATATTTTGAATACTGCTGGGAGGGTTTGGGCAAAATGTGATCCATCGCCGCTTTCATTAACTGGCATAATATCGGTATAAAAAGTCGTAATTTTAAACTGCGAATACGTGCAGAGAGCCAGAATTTGGCTCCAAAATATGACTCAAGGGGTCGAATTTGGGATGTTTCGGATGTTTTGAAAACTGCAGGGGGGTTTGGGCTAAATTTGACTCTTCGCCGCTCTCAATAATTGCCATATTTTCGGTTTAAAAAGTCGTTTTTTCAAACTGCGAATACGTGCATAGAGTCAGAATTTGGCTCCAAAATATGGCTCAAGCGTCGAATTTGGAATATTTTGAAAACTGCAGGGGGGTTTGGGCAAAATGTGACCCATCGCGCCTCTCAGAAATTGGCATATTTTCGGTATAAAAAATTCTTAATTTCAAACTGCGAATATGTGTAAAGAGCTAGAATTTGGATCCAAAATATGGTTCAAGCGTAGAATTTAGGATGTTTTGGATATTTTGAAAACTGCAGGGGGGATTGGGCAAAATGTGACCCATCGGCGCTCTCAGTAATTGCATATTTTAGGTATAAAAATTCGTAATTTCAAACAGCGAATACGTGCAGAGAGCAAGAATTTGGCTCCAAAATATGGCTCAATCGTCAAATTTGGGATGTTTGCGATATTTTGAAAACTGCAGGGAGGGTTTGGGCAAAATGTGATCCATCGCCGCTTTCAATAATTGGCATTTTTTCTGTTTAAAAAGTCGTAATTTCAAATTGCGAATACGTGCAGAGAGAATTTGGCTCCAAAATATGGCACAAGCGTTTCATTTGGGCTGTTTTGTTTGGGATGATGTTTTTAAAACTGCAAAGAGGGTTTGTGAAGAATGTGATCCATCGCCGCTCTCTGTAATTGGCATATTTTCGGTATAAAAATTCGCAATTTCGAACTGCGAATAGGTGCAGAGAGTCAGAATCTAATCAATTATGCGTTTGCATCATTTTTATCGTATATTTAATGAATTAATACCAATAAACTGAAAATTCACAAAAACGTGGAAAACGGCAAAATTGCCTAATTCGATGATATTTTGTTTATATCACATAATGGAAAAGGGGATGATAAACGTCAAAATATTGCAAAATTCGATGATTTTTAGTACAAAACAAAATGCAAGAAACTTGCTTAAAATGCAAAATTTGCGAAATTCTGAGATATGACGGTCAAATCCCATATCGTGAGAAAACAAGAAGTGGTATCGAAATATTGGTAAAACTGAATATATTTATGTAAAATCACACTACATGAAAAACGTGAAAAAAGTCACTATTTTACCGTATATGAGGATTTTAACTTCAAATCATAGAGCGAGGTTTCGTATTAAGAAGATACAAGAAAAGACATATGACAATGTTGTTTCCAATACAAATAATAAAAATCAATGCGTTTTCATTAGAATTAACTCAAAATGTTCCTGATTTTCCGTTTATATTACCGATGGCAGATGTACACGTAAAACCGCTCTATTTCGGCTGAAACGTCGATATTTGCAATAAAAACAGAACTTCTCCCCTTTTCAATATCTTCCTCTGTATTTTAACGAGAAACAAAGAGTTGATTGAAAATGAAGTATTTAAGGTTAATTTCTAATCAATTATGTGTTTGCATCATTTTATCGTATATTTATTGAATTAATACCAACAAACTGAAATTTCACAAAAACGTGGAAAAACGGCAAAATATTGCCTAATTCGATGATATTTTGTTTATACCAAATAGAGGAAAAGGGGATGATAAACATCAAAATATTGCTAAATTCAAAGATTTTTAGTACAAGACAAAATGCAAGAAACATGCTTAAAAATGCAAAATTTGCAAAATTCTGAGATATGACGGCCAAATTACATATCGTGAGAAAACATGAAGTAGTATCGAAATATTGGTAAAAATGAATATTATTACGTAAATCACACTACATGAAAAACGTGAAAAAAGTCACTATTTTACCATATATGAGGATTTTAACTTCATATCGTAGAGCGAGGTTTCGTATTAAGAAGATCCAAGAAAAGACATATGACAATGTTGTTTCCAATACAAATGATAAAAATCAACGCGTTTTCATTAGAATTAACTAAAATGTTCCTGATTTTCCGTTTATATTACCAATGGAAGATGTACACGTAAAACCGCTCTAATCCGGCTGAAACGTCGATATATGCAATAAAAACAGAACTTCTCCCCTTTTCAATATCTTGCTCTGTATTTTAACGAGAAACAAATAGTTGATTGAAAATGAAGTATTTAAGGTTAATTTCTAATCAATTATGTGTTTGCATCATTTTTATCGTATATATAATGAATTAATAACAATAAACTGAAAATTTACAAAAACGTGGAAAAACGGCAAAATATTGCCTAATTCGATGATATTTTGTTTAAATCACATAAAGGAAAAGGGGATGATAAGCATCAAAATATTTCTGAATTCGATGCCTTTTAGTACGAAACAAAATGCAAGAAAACTTGCTTTAAATGCAATATTATGCGAAATTCTGAGATTTGAAGGCCAAATCACATATCGTAATACTATGCAGGCGATGAGTCACAATAACGTGGCTGAAGTATGTTGACCAGACCACACACTAGAAATTGAAGGACGACGACGTTTCGGTCCGTCCTGGACCATTCTCAAGTCGATTGTGATGAGGACAGGTAGGGACAAGCATTAAATAGGCAAGAGAGAGCTGAGGAGGAAAGTCAGGTGTAGGGGATAGTAGTAATGAGAACTGCAGCAGGCCTATTGGCCCATACGAGGCAGCTCCTATTATAACCACCGAAGGAGATAGTAATAGGAAAAAGAAGAGGATAGCAAGGGAGCGTAGAAGACAATGAACAGAAAAAGGGAGAAGAGAGAAAGAAAGGGAAAGAGAAAGAAGAAATGGAAGGGGGAAAGCTTATGTTAAGTCACGTTTGTTAGAAAGATTAGAGCATTTGAGTATATACTGTGAAAGGGAAGAGTCCACACCAACAAAGCCAGGACTCAAGTTCATGTTGGGTACATTGTTAATAAGAGCCGATTCTACAAGACGGCGTCTGTGTAGAGTAGAGGCAGGAAAGATAATACTACATGAAGTAGTATCGAAATATTGGTAAAAATTAATATATATACGTAATATCAAACGACATGAAAAACGTGAAAAAAATCACTATTATACCAAATTTGAGGATTTTAACTTCGAATCATAAAGCGAGGTTTCGTATTATTTAGATCCAAGAAAAGACACATGACAATGTTGTTTCCTATACAAATGATAAAAATCAATGTGTTTTCATTTGAATTAACTAAAATGTTCCTTATTTTCCGTTTATATTACCGATAGAAGATGTACACGTAAAACCGCTCTATTCCGGCTGAAACGTCTATATATGCAATAAAAACCGAACTTCTCCCTTATAATATCTTACTCAGTATTTTACCGAGAAACAAATAGATGATTGAAAATGAAGTATTTAAGGTTATTATCTAATTAATTATGTGTTTGCATCGTTTTTATCGAATATTTAATGAATTAATACCAGTAAACTGAAAATTCACAAAAACGTGGAAAAACGGCAAAATATTGCCTAATTCGATGACATTTTGTTTAAATCACATAAAGGAACAGAGGATGATAAACGTCATAATTTGCTAAATTCGGTGATTTCCATTACAAAACAAAATGCAAGAAACTTGCTTAAAAATGCAAAATTTGCGAAATTCTTAGATATGACGACCAAATCACATATCGTGAGAAAACATGAAGTAGTATCGAAAATTGGTAAAACGAATATATGTACGTAAAATCACACTACATGAAAAACGTGAAAAAAGTCACTATTTTACCATATTTGAGGATTTTAACTTCAAATCATAGAGCGAGGTTTCGTATTAATTTAAGAAGATCCAAGAAAAGACATATGACAATATTGTTTCCAATACAAATGATAAAAATCAAAGCGCTTTCATTAGAATTACCAAAAATGTTCCTGATTTTCTGTTTATATTACCGGTGGAAGATGTACACGTGAAACCGCTCTAATTCGGCTGAAACGTCGATATATGCAATAGAAACAGAACTTCTCCCCTTTTCAATATCTTACTCTGTATTTTAACGAGAAACAAATTTTGATTGAAAAGGAAGTATTTAAGGTTAATTTCTAATCAATTATGTGTTTGCATCATTTTATCGTTATTTATTGAATTAATACCAACAAACTGAAAATTCACAAAAACGTGGAAAAACGGCAAAATATTGCCTAATTCGATGATATTTTGTTTATACCAAATAGAGGAAAAGGGGATGATAAACATGAAAATATTGCTAAATTCGATGATTTTTAGTACAAGACAAAATGCAAGAAACATGCTTAAAAATGCAAAATTTGCAAAATTCTAAGATATGACGGCCAAATCACATATCGTGAGAAACATGAAGTAGTATCGAAATATTGGTAAAAATGAATATTATTACGTAAATCACACTAAATGAAAAACGTGAAAAAAGTCACTATTTTACCATATATGAGGATTTTAACTTCATATCATAGAGCGAGGTTTCGTATTAAGAAGATCCAAGAAAAGACATATGACAATGTTGTTTCCAATACAAATGATAAAAATCAACGCGTTTTCATTAGAATTAACTAAAATGTTCGTTATTTTCCGTTTATATAACCGATGGAAGATGTACACGTAAAACCGCTCTAATTCAGCTGAAACGTCGATATATGCCATAAAACAGAACTTCTCCCCTTTTTGAATCTCTTATTCTGTATTTTAACGAGAAACAAATAGTTGATTGAAAATGAGGTTTTTAAGGTTAATTTTTCATCAATTATGTGTTTACATCATTTTCTCGTATATATAAAGAATTAATACCAATAAACCGAAAATTCACAAAAACGTGGGAAAACGGCAAAATATTGCCTAATTCGGTGATATTTTGTCTGAATCAAATAAGGAAAAGGGGATGATAAACGTCATAATATTGCTAAATTCGACGATTTTTAGTACAAAACAAAATGCAAGAAACTTGCTTATAAATGCAAAATTTGCGAAATTCTGAGATATGACGGCCAAATCACATATCGGGAGAAGACATGAAGTAGTATCAAAATATTAGTAAAAATGAATATATTTACGTAAAATCACACTACATGAAAAACGTGAAAAAAAGTCACTATTTTACCATATTTGAGGATTTTAACTTCAAATCATAGAGCGAGGTTTCATATTAAGAAGATCCAAGAAAAGACATATGACAATGTTTGCTTCCAAAACAAATGATAAAAAATCAATGAAGTTTTCATTAGAATTAATTAAAATGTTCCCGATTTTCCGTTTAATATTTCCGATGGAAGATGTACACGTAAAACCGCTCTAATCCGGCTGAAACGTCGATATATGCAATAAAAACAGAACTTCTCCCCTTTTAAATATCTTACTCTGTATTTTAACGAGAAACAAATACTTGATTGAAAAGGAAGTATTTAAGGTTAATTTCTAATGGATTATGTGTTTGCATCATTTTATCGTATTTTTAATGAATTAATAACAATAAACTGAAAATTCACATAAACGTGGAAAAACGGCAATATATTGCCTAATTCTTTGATATTTTGTTTAAATCACATAAGGAAAAGGGAATGATTAACGTCAAAATATTGCTAAATTCGACGATTTTTAGTACGAAACAAAATGCAAGAAAACTTGCTTAAAATGCAATATTATGCAAAATTCTGAGATTTGAAGGCCAAATCATATATCGTGATACAACATGAAATAGTATCGAAATATTGGTAGAAATTAATATATATACGTATTATCAAACTATATGAAAAACGTGAAAAATATCACTATTATACCAAATTTCAGGATTTTAACTTCGAATCATAAAGCGAAGTTTCGTATTATTTAGATCCAAGAAAACATATATGACAATATTGTTTCCAATACAAATGATAAAAACCAATATGTTTTCATTAGAAATAACTAAAATGTTCCTGATTTTCCGTTTATATTACCGATGGAAGATGTACACGTAAAACAGCACTAATTCGGCTGAAACGTCGATATATGCAATAAAAACAGAACTTCACCCTTTTCAATATCTTACTCTGTATTTTAACGCGAAACAAATAGTTGATTGAAAATGAAGTATTTAAGGTTAATTTCTAATCAATTATGTGTTTGCATCATTTTTACCGTATATTTAATGAATTAATAACAATAAGTGAAAATTTACAAAACGTAGAAAAACAACAAAATATTGCCTAATTCGATGATAATTTGTTTAAATCACATAAAGGAAAAGGGGATGGTAAACGTCATAATATTGCTAAATTCGATGATTTTTAGTACAAAACAAAATGCAAGAAACTTGCTTAAAAATGCAAAATTTGCGAAATTCTGAGATATGACTGCCAAATCACATATCGTGAGAAAACATGAAGTAGTATCGAAGTATTGGTTAAAATTAATGTATTTACGTAAAATCACACTACACGAAAAACGTGAAAAAAGTCACTATTTTACCATATTTGAGGATTTTAACTTCAAATCAAAGAGCTAGGTTTCGTATTAAGAAGATCCAAGAAAAGACATATGACAATGTTGCTTCCAATACAAATGATAAAAATCAATGCGTTTTCATTAGAATTAACTAAAATGTTACTGATTTTCTGTTTATATTACCGATGGAAGATGTACACGTAAAACCGCTCTAATTCGGCTGAAACGTCGATATATGCAATAAAAACAGAACTTCTCCCCTTTTTCAGTATCTTACGCTGTATTTTAACGCAAAACAAATAGTTGATTGAAAATGAAGTATTTAAGGTTAATTTCTAATCAATTATGTGTTTGCATCATTTTTATCGTATATTTAATGAATTAATAACAATAAACTGAAAATTCAACAAAACGTGGAAAAACAGCCAAATATTGCCTAATTCGATGATAATTTGCTTAAATCACATAAAGGAAAAGGGGATGATAAACGTCATAATATTGCTAAATTCGATGATTTTAGTACAAAACAAAATGCAAGAAACTTGCTTAAAAATGCAAAATTATGCTAAATTCTGAGATATGACGGCCAAATCACATATCGGGAGAAGACATGAAGTAGTATCAAAATATTTTAAAAAATGAATATATTTACGTAAAATCACACTACACGAAAAACGTGAAAAAAGTCACTATTTTACCATATTTGAGGATTTTAACTTCAAATCATAGAGCGAGGTTTCATATGAAGAAGATCCAAGAAAAGACATATGACAATGTTGTTTCCAAAACAAATGATAAAAATCAATGCGTTTTCATTAGAATTAATTAAAATGTTCCTGATTTTCCGTTTATATTACCGATGGAAGATGCACACGTAAAACTGCTCTAATCCGGCTGAAACGTCGATATATGCAATAAAAACAGAACTTCTCCCCTTTTAAATATTTTACTCTGTATTTTAACGAGTAACAAATACTTGATTGAAAAGGAAGTATTTAAGGTTAATTTCTAATCAATTATGTGTTTGCATCATTTTATCGAATATTTAATGAATTAATAACAATAAACTGAAAATTCACAAAAACGTGGAAAAACGGCAAAATATTGCCTAATTCGATGATATTTTGCTTAAATCACATAAAGAAAAAGGGGATGATAAACGTCAAAATATTGCTAAATTCGACGATTTTAGTACGAAACAAAATGCAAGAAAACTTGCTTAAAATGCAATATTATGCGAAATTCTGATATTTGAAGGCCAAATCATATATCGTTATACAACATGAAATAGTATCGAAATATTGGTAAAAATGAATATATATACGCAATATCAAACTACATGAAAAACGTGAAAATAATCACTATTATACCAAATTTGAGGATTTTAACTTCGAATCATAAAGCGAGGTTTCGTTATTATTTAGATCCAAGAAAAGACATATGACAATGTTGTTTCCAATACAAATGATGAAAACCAATATGTTTTCATTAGAATTAACTAAAATGTTCCTGATTTTCGTTTATATTACCGATGGAAAATGTACACGTAAAACCGCTTTAATTCGGCTGAAACGTCGATATATGCAATAAAAACAGAACTTCTCCCCTTTTCAATATCTTACTCTGTATTTTAACGCGAAACAAATAGTTGATTGAAAATGAAGTATTTAAGGTTAATTTCTAATCAGTTATGTGTTTACATCATTTTTATCGTATATTTAATAAATTAATAACAATAAACTGAAAATTCACAAAAACGTGGGGAAAACGGCAAAATATTGCCTAATTCGATGATATTTTGTTTAAATCACATAAAGGAAAAGGGGATGATAAGCATCAAAATATTTCTGAATTCGATGCCTTTTAGTACGAAACAAAATACAAGAAACTTGCTTAAAAATGGCAAAATTTGCGAAATTCTGAGATATGACTGCCAAATCATATATCATGAGAAGACATGAAGTAGTATCAAAAGCCTCTGCATCACTCTCTTAAGCCTCTGCATCACTCTCGTAAGCCTCTGAATCACTCTCTTGAGCCTCTGCATCTCTCTCTTGAACTCCTGCATCCCTCTCATGAGCCTCTGCATCCCTCTCTTGAGCCTTTGCATCACTCTCTTAAGCCTCTGCATCCCTCTCTTGAGCCCCTGCATCCCTCTCTTGAGCCTCTGCATCCCTCTCTTGAGCCTCTGCATCCCTCTCTCAAACCTCTGCATCACTCTCTTACGCCTCTGAATCACTCTCTTGAGCCTGTGCATCACTCTCTTGAGCCCCTGCATCCCTCTCTTCAGCCTCTGCATCACTCTTTTGAGCCTATGCATCATCCTCTTAAGCCTCTGCATCACTCACTTGAGCCTCTGCACCCCTCTCCTTAGCCTCTACCTCACTCTCTTAAGCCTCTGCAACTCTCTCTTCAGCTTCTGTATCACTCTCTTAAGCTTCTGAATCCTTCTCTTGAGGCCTCTGCATAACTCTCTCGAGCCTCTGCATCACTCTCTTTATCCTCTGCATCACTCTCGTAACCCTCTCAATCACCCTCTTGAGCCTCTGCATCCCTCTCTTGAGCCTCTGCATCCCTCTCTTAGGCCTCTGCATCATTCTCTTAAGCCTCTGCATCACTTTCTAGAGCCTCTGCATCACTCTCTTCAGCCTCTGCATCACTCTCTTAAGCCTCTGCTTCCCTCTCTTGATCCTCTGCATCACTCTCTTGAGTGATGCAGAGGTCTTTTCTGGGATCTAAGTAATACATCTAAGAGATGTATCTCTGGGATCTAAGAGGTCTTTTGATGTCTTTTCTGGGATCTAAGTAATACAAAACCTCGCCTTATAATTTGAAGTTAAAATCCTCAAATTTGGTAATATAGTGACGTTTTCACGTTTTTCATGTGATGTGATTTTACGTAAATATATTCGTTTTTACCAATATTTCGATACTACTTCATGTTTTCTCATATGTCATTTGATATGTCATTTAGCCTTCAAATCTCAGAATTTCGCATGATATTGCATTTTTAGCTAGTTTTCTTGCATTTGGTTTGTATAAAAAATCATCGAATTTAGCAATATTTTGACGTTCATCATCCCCCTTTTCCCTTACGTGATTTATTCAAAATATCATCGAATTAGGCAATATTTTGCCGTTTTTCCACGTTTTTGTGAATTTTCAGTTATTGTTATTAATTCATTATACATACGATAAAAATGATGCAAACACATAATTGGTTAGGAATTAACCATAAATACTTCATTTTCAACCAACTATTTGTTTCTCGTTATGATTCTGTGTAAGATATTTAAAAGGGGAGAAGTTCTGTTTTTATTGCATATATCGACGTTTCAGCCGGATTAGAGCGGTTTTACGTGTACATCTTCCATTGGTAATATAAACATAAAATCAGGAACATTTTAGTAAATTCTAATGAAAACACATTGGTTTTTATCATTTGTATTGGAAACAACATTTTAATATGTCTTTTCTTGGATCTAAATAATACGAAACCTCGCCTTATAATTTGAAGTTAAAATCCTCAAATTTGGTAATATAGTGACTTTTTAAGGTTTTCATGTAGTGTGATTTTACGTATATATATTCGTTTTTACCAATATTTCGATACAACTTCATGTTTTCTCACGATATGTGATTTGGCCTTCAAATCTCAGAATTTCGCATAATATTGCATTTTTTAGCAAGTTTTCTTGCATTTTGTTTTGTACTAAAAATCATCGAATTAAGCAATATTTTGACGTTTATCATTCCCCTTTTACTTTATGTGATTTAAACAAAATATCATCGAATTAGGCAATATTTTGACGTTTTTCCACGTTTAGTGAATTTTCAGTTTATTGTTATTAATTTATTATATATACGATAAAAATGATGCAAACACAAAATTGGATAGAAATTAACCTTAAATACTTCATTTTCAATCAACTATTAGTTTCTCGTTAAAATACTGTGTAAGATATTGAAAGGGGAGGGGTTCTGTTTTTATTGCATATATCGACGTTTCAGCCGGATTAGAGCGGTTTTACATGTACATCTTCCATTGGTAATATAAACGGAAAATCAGGAACATTTAAGTTAATTCTAATGAAAACACATCGATTTTTATCATTTGTATTGGAAACCACATTTTAATATGTCTTTTCTAGGATCTAAATAATACGAAACCTCGATTTATAATTTGAAGTTAAAATCCTCAAATTTGGTAATATAGTGACTTTTTTCACGTATTTCATGTAGTGTGTTTTTATGTAAATATATTTGTTTATATTTCGATACTACTTCATGTTTTTTCACGATATGTGATTTGGCCTTCAAATCTCAGTATTTCGCATAATATTGCATTTTAAAGCACGTTTTCTTGCATTTTGTTTTGTACTAAAAATCATCGAATTTAACAATATTTTGACGTTTATCATCCCCTTTTCCTTTATGTGATTTAAACAAAATATCATCGTATTAGGCAATATTTTGCCGTTTTTCTACGTTTTTGTAAATTTTCAGTTTATTGTTATTAATTCATTATATATACGATAAAATTGATGCAAACACATAATTGGTTAGAAATTAACCATAAATACTTCATTTTCAACCAACTATTTGTTTCTCGTTAAAATACTGTGTAAGATATTTAAAAGGGGAGAAGTTCTGTTTTTATTGCATATATCGACGTTTCAGCCGGATTAGAGCGGTTTTACATGTACATCTTCCATTGGTAATATAAACATAAAATCAGGAACATTTTAGTAAATTCTAATGAAAACACATTGATTTTTATCATTTGTATTGGAAACAACATTTTAATATGTCTTTTCTAGGATCTAAGTAATACGGAACCTCGACTTATAATTTGAAGTTAAAATCCTCACATTTGGTAATATAGTGACTTTTTTCACGTTTTTCATGTAGTGTGAAATTACGTAAATATATTCATTTTTATCAGTACTTCGATACTATTTCATGTAGTATCACGATATGTGATTTGGCCTTCAAATCTCAGAATTTCGCATAATATTGCATTTTAAGCAAGTTTTCTTGCATTTTGTTTCGTACTAAAAATCATCGAATTTAGCAATATTTTGACGTTTATCATCCCCTTTTCCTTTGTGTGATATAAACAAAATATCATCGAATTAGGCAATATTTTGCCGTTTTTCCACGTTTTGTGAATTTTCAGTTTATTGGTATTAATTCAATAAATATACGATTAAAATGATGCAAACACATAATTGATTAGAAATTAACCTTAAATACTTCATTTGCAATCAACTATTTGTTTCTCGTTAAAATACAGAGTAAGATATTGAAAAGGGGAAAAGTTCTGTTTTTATTGCATATATCGACGTTTCAGCCGGATTAGAGCGGTTTACGTGTACTTCTTCCATCGGTAATATAAACGGAAATTCAGGAACATTTTAGTTATCTCTAATGAAAACACATTGATTTTTATCATTTGTATCGGAAACAACATTGTCATATGTCTTTCTTTGATCTAAATAATACGAAACCTCGCTTAATGATTCGAAGTTTAAATCCTCAAATTTGGTATAATAGTGACTTTTTTCACGTTTTTCATGTAGTTTGATTTTACGTATGTATATTCATTTTTACCAATATTTTGATACTATTTCATGTAGTATCACGATATGTGATTTGGCCTTCAAATCTCAGAATTTCGCATAATATTGCATTTTAAGCAAGTTTTCTTGCATTTTGTTTCGTACTAAAAATCATCGAATTTAGCAATATGTTGACGTTTATCATCCCCTTTTCCTCTATGTAATTTAAACAAAATATAATCGAATTAGGCAATATTTTGCCGTTTTTCCACGTTTTTGTGAATTTTCAGTTTATTGGTAATAATTAATTAAATATACGATAAAAATGATACAAACACATAATTGATTAGAAATTAACCTTAAATACGTCATTTTCAATCAACTATTTGTTTCTCGTTAAAATACAGAGTAAGATAATGAAAAGGAGAGAAGTTCTGTTTTTATTGCATATATCGAGGTTTCACCCGGATTAGAGCGGTTTTGCGTGTACATCTTCCATCGGTAATATAAACGGAAAATCAGGAACATTTTAGTAATTCTAATGAAAAAGCACTGATTTTTCAGTGCACATAATTGATTAGATAATAATTGATTAGATTATTACACATATTGGATTACACATAATTGATTAGATAATAACCTTAAATACTTCATTTTCAATCATCTATTTGTTTCTCGTTAAAATACTGAGTAAGATATTGAAAAGGGGAGAAGTTCGGTTTTTATTGCATATATCGACGTTTCAGCCGGAATAGAGCGGTTTTACGTGTACATCTTCCATCGGTAATATAAACGGAAAATCAGGAACATTTAGTTAATTCCAATGAAAACACATTGATTTTTATCATTTGTATTGGAAACAACATTGTCATATGTCTTTTCTTGGATCTTCTTAATACGAATCCTCGCTCAATGATTCGAAGTTTAAATCCTCAAATTTGGTATAATAGTGACTTTTTTCACGTTTTTCATGTAGTTTGATTTTACGTATGTATATTCATTTTTACCAATATTTTGATACTATTTCATGTAGTATCACGATATGTGATTTGGCCTTCAAATCTCAGAATTTCGCATAATATTGCATTTTAAGCAAGTTTTCTTGCATTTTGTTTCGTACTAAAAATCATCGAATTTAGCAATATGTTGACGTTTATCATCCCCTTTTCCTCTATGTAATTTAAACAAAATATAATCGAATTAGGCAATATTTTGCCGTTTTTCCACGTTTTTGTGAATTTTCAGTTTATTGGTAATAATTAATTAAATATACGATAAAAATGATACAAACACATAATTGATTAGAAATTAACCTTAAATACGTCATTTTCAATCAACTATTTGTTTCTCGTTAAAATACAGAGTAAGATAATGAAAAGGAGAGAAGTTCTGTTTTTATTGCATATATCGAGGTTTCACCCGGATTAGAGCGGTTTTGCGTGTACATCTTCCATCGGTAATATAAACGGAAAATCAGGAACATTTTAGTAATTCTAATGAAAAAGCACTGATTTTTCAGTGCACATAATTGATTAGATAATAATTGATTAGATTATTACACATATTGGATTACACATAATTGATTAGATAATAACCTTAAATACTTCATTTTCAATCATCTATTTGTTTCTCGTTAAAATACTGAGTAAGATATTGAAAAGGGGAGAAGTTCGGTTTTTATTGCATATATCGACGTTTCAGCCGGAATAGAGCGGTTTTACGTGTACATCTTCCATCGGTAATATAAACGGAAAATCAGGAACATTTAGTTAATTCCAATGAAAACACATTGATTTTTATCATTTGTATTGGAAACAACATTGTCATATGTCTTTTCTTGGATCTTCTTAATACGAAACCTCGCTCAATGATTCGAAGTTAAAATGCTCAAATTTGGTATAATAGTGACTTTTTTCACGTTTTTCATGTAGTTTGATGTTACGTAAATATGTTTATTTTTACCAATACTTCGATACTATTTCATGTAGTATCACGATATGTGATTTGGCCTTCAAATCTCAGAATTTCGCATAATATTGCATTTTAAGCAAGTTTTCTTGCATTTTGTTTCGTACTAAAAATCATCGAATTTAGCAATATTTTGACGTTTATCATCCCCTTTTCCTTTATGTGATATAAACAAAATATCATCGAGTTAGGCAATATTTTGCCGTTTTTCCACGTTTTTGTGAATTTTCAGTTTATTGGAATTAATTCAATAAATATACGATTAAAATGATGCAAGCACATAATTGATTAGAAATTAACCTTAAATACTTCAATTGCAAACAACTATTTGTTTCTCGTTAAAATACAGAGTAAGATATTGAAAAGGAGAGAAGTTCTGTTCTTATTACATATATCGACGTTTCAGCCAGATTAGAGCGGTTTTACGTGAACATCTTCCATCGGTAATATAAACGGAAAATCAGGAACATTTTAGTTAATTCTAATGAAAACGCATTGATTTTTATCATTTGTAATGGAAACAACATTGTCATATGTCTTTTCTTGGATCTTCTTAATACGAAACCTCGCTCTATGATTCGAAGTTAAAATCCTCAAATATGGTATAATAGTGACTTTTTTCACGTTATTCATGTAGTTTGATATTACGTATATATATTAATTTTTACCAATATTTCGATACTATTTCATGTAGTATCACGATTTGTGATTTGGCCTTCAAATCTCAGAATTTCGCATAATATTGCATTTTAAGCAAGTTTTCTTGCATTTTGTTTCGTACTAAAAATCATCGAATTTAGCAATATTTTGACGTTTATCATCCCCTTTTCGTTTATGTGATTTAAACAAAGTATAATCGAATTAGGCAATATTTTGCCGTTTTTCCACGTTTTTGTGAATTTTCAGTTTATTGTTATTAATTCATTAAATGTACGATAAAAATGATGCAAACACATAATTGATTAGAAATTAACCTTAAAAATAGTCTAATAGGGGGTATAGGTGTTGTGTTAGTTGTCTTTTCAGAGGTTGCATGGCGTTTAACTTTCCTTCTTATGATGTCTTCGACGAAACCATTGGAGAAGCCGTTGTTGACTAGGACCTGCCTTACCCTACAGAGTTCTTTGTTGACTTGCTTCCATTCTGAGCTGTGGCTGAGAGCACGGTCGACATATGCGTTAACAACACTCCTCTTGTACCTGTCTGGGCTGTCGCTGTTGGCATTTAGGCACATTCCTATGTTCGTTTCCTTAGTGTAGACTACAGTGTGGAAACCTCCGCTCTTTTCCATGACTGTTACATCTAGAAAGGGCAGCTTCCCATCCTTTTCCATCTCGTAAGTGAAACGCAGCACGGAACTCTGCTCAAATGCCTCCTTCAGCTCCTGCAGATGTCTGACATCAGGTACCTGTGTAAAAATGTCGTCAACATACCTGCAGTATATGGCCGGTTTCAAGTTCATGTCGACTAAGACTTTTTGCTCGATGGTGCCCATGTAGAAGTTGATAAACAGGACACCTAGGGGAGGACCCATGGCGACCCCATCTACTTGCTTATACATGTGCCCATCCGGGCTCAAGAAGGGTGCCTCTTTAGTACAAGCTTGGAGTAGTTTCCTTAGAATATTTTCGGGTATGTCAAGAGGAGTACAGGCTGGATCACGATACACTCTGTCGGCTATCATCCCGATTGTCTCGTCCACAGGTACGTTGGTAAACAGCGATTCTACGTCCAACGAGGCTCTTATCCCTGTGACCCGTGTGCCCCGCAGTAAGTCAACAAATTCCTTTGGAGACTTCAGGCTGAAGGCGCAAGGAACATAAGGAGTCAGCAGGCCGTTGAGTCGCTTCGCCAGTTTTTACGTGGGTGTGGGTATCTGGCTAATGATTAGCCGATGTGGGTTTCCAGGCTTGTGTGTCTTGACATTTCCATACGCATATCCAGGTTTATATTCCCCAATGATCTTTGGCAGGTTGAGTCCGGATTTCTTGGCGTTCACAGTTTCGATCAGTTTGTTGACCTTGACCTTATATATATATAATATATATATATATATATATATATATATATATATATATATATATATATATATATATATATATATATATATATATATAATATATATAATATATATATATAATATATATAATATATATATAATATATATAATATATATATATATATATATATATATATAATATAATAATATATATAATATATTATATATAATATATATGTTATATATATTTATATATATATATATAATATATATATTATATATATATATTATATATAATATATTATATATATATAATAATATATATAATATATATATATGTCGTACCTAGTAGCCAGAACGCACTTCTCAGCCTACTATGCAAGGCCCGATTTGCCTAATAAGCCAAGTTTTCATGAATTAATTGTTTTTCGACTACCTAACCTACCTAACCTAACCTAACCTAACTTTTTTGGCTAGCTAACCTAACCTAACCAATAGAGATAGGTTAGGTTAGGTTAGGTAGGGTTGGTTAGGTTCGGTCATATATCAACGTTAATTTTAACTCCAATGAAAAAAAATTGACCTCATACATAATGAAATGGGTAGCTTTATCATTTCATAAGAAAAAAATTAGAGAAAATATATTAATTCAGGAAAACTTGGCTTATTAGGCAAATCGGGCATTGCATAGTAGGCCGATAAGTGCGTTCTGGCTACTAGGTACGACATATATATATATATATATATATATATATATATATATATATATATATATATATATATATATATATATATATATATATATATATATATATATATATGTATATATAGGGAAAATTATTTATTTAAATTTAAAGTTATTAATATAACGAAGATAAAGAAAATTAAATTATTTGTAATTAACATAATTGTAGTAAGAATACAATACACTGTAATGTTAACAGTACGACTCCTCTTTCTGTTAATAAAACAATTAATTGATAATTAATTTGCTCAATTAATTGAGCAAATAAAACATTTAATTGATATTATATATTTAATTGTATATATATATATATATATATATATATATATATATATATATATATATATATATATATATATATATATATATATATAATATATATATATATATATATATATATATATATATATATATATATATATATATATATATATATATATATATATATATATATATATATATATATATATATATATATATATATATATATATAATGCGACCCTTGAGCCATATTTTGGAGCCAAATTTTGACTCTGCACGTTACCGCCGTTTGAAATTACGACATTTTATACCGAAAATATGCCAATTACTGAGAGCGGCAATGGGTCATATTTTGACTAAACCCATTCTGCAGTTTTCAAAATATCGAAAACTCCAAATTCGACGCTTCAGTCAAATTTGGGGCCAAATTCTGGCTCTGTGCACGAATTCGCAGTTTGAAATTACGACTTTTTATACCGAAAAAATGCTAATATCTGAGATTTGCTATGGGTCTCATTTTGCCGATCCCCACTTGCAGTTTTCAAAATATCCCAAACATCCCAAATTCGACGCTTGAGCCATATTTTAGAGCCCAATTTCTGGCTCTCTGCACGTATTCGCAGTTTGAAATTACGACTTCTTATACCGAAGATATGCCAATTACTGAAAGCGGCGATGGATCACATTTTCCCCAAACCCTCCCAGCAGTTTTCAAAATATCCCAAACATCCCAAATTTGACGCTTGAGCCATATTTTGGAGACGAACTCTAGCTCTCTGCACGTAATCGCAGTTTGAAATTACGAATTTAATTCCGAAAATATGCCAATTACTGAGACCAGCGAAGGGTCACATTTTGCCCAAACCCACCCTGCAGTTTTGAAAATATCCCAAACATCCAAAATTCGACGCTTGAGCCATATTTTGGAGGCAAATTCTGGCTCTCTGAACGTAACCGCCGTTTGAAATTACGACTTTATATACCGAAAATATGCGAATTACTGAGAGCGGCGATGTGTCATATTTTGACTAAACCCACCGTGCAGTTTTCAAAATATCGAAAACTCTCCAAATTCGACGCTTGAGCCAAATTTTGGAGCCATATTCTGCCTCTGTGCACGTATTCGAAGTTTGAAATTACTACTTTTTATACCGAAAATATGACAATTTCTGAGATTTGCTATGGGTCACATTTTGCCGCCCCCCCCCACCCCCACCCTGCAGTTTTCAAAATATCCCAAACATCCCAAATTCGACGCTTGAGCCATATTTTAGAGCCCCATTTCAGGCTCTCTGCACGTATTCGCAGTTTGAAATTACGACTTCTTATACCGAAAATATACCAATTACTGAAAGCGGCGATGGATCACATTTTGCCCAAACCCTCCCAGCAGTTTTCAAAATATCCCAAACATCCCAAATTTGACGCTTGAGCCATATTTTGGAGACGAACTCTGGCTCTCTGCACGTAATCGCAGTTTGAAATTACGAATTTTATTCCGAAAATATGCCAATTACTGAGACCTGCGAAGGGTCACATTTTGCCCAAACCCACCCTGCAGTTTTGAAAATATCCCAAACATCAAAAATTCGACGCTTGAGCCATATTTTGGAGGCAAATTCTGGCTCTCTGAACGTAACCGCCGTTTGAAATTACGACTTTATATACCGAAAATATGCCAATTACTGAGAGAGGCGATGTGTCATATTTTGACTAAACCCACCGCGCAGTTTTCAAAATATCGAAAACTCTCCAAATTCGACGCTTGAGCCAAATTTTGGAGCCAAATTCTGGCTCTGTGCACGTATTCGAAGTTTGAAATTACTACTTTTTATACCGAAAATATGGCAATTTCTTAGATTTGCTATGGGTCACATTTTGCCGACACCCCCCCCCCCCCCGCAGGTTTCAAAATATCCCAAACATCCCAAATTCGACGCTTGAGCCATTTTATAGAGCCCAATTTCTGGCTCTCTGCACGTATTCGCAGTTTGGAATTACGACTTCTTATACCGAAAATATGCCAATTACTGAAAGCGGCGATGGATCACATTTTGCCCAAACCCTCCCAGCAGTTTTCAAAATATCCCAAACATCCTAAATTTAACGCTTGAGCCATATTTTGGAGACGAACTCTGGCTCTCTGCACGTAATCGCAGTTTGAAATTACGAATTTTATTCCGAAAATATGCCAATTACTGAGAGCAGCGATGGGTCACATTTTGCCCAAACCCAGCCTGCAGTTTTGAAAATATCCCAAACATCCAAAATTTGACGCTTGAGCTATATTTTGGAGCCAAATTCTGGCTTTCCTGCACGTATTCGCAGATTGAAATGTCGATTTTTTATACACGAAATATGCCAATTACTGAAAGCGTCGATGGATCACATTTTGATCTAACCCTCCCTGCAGTTTTAAAAATATCCCACACATCCCAAATTCGACGCTTGAGCCATATTTTTGAGGCAAATTCTGGCTCTCTGCATGTAATCGCCGTTTGAAATTACGACTTTTTATACCGAAAATATTCGAATTACTGAGATTGGCTATGGGTCACATTTTGCCGAAACCCCCCCCTGCAGTTTTCAAAATATCCCAAACATCCAAAATTTGACCCTTGAGCAATATTTTGGAGCCAAATTCTGGCTCTCTGCACGTATTCGCAGTTTAAAATTACGACTTCTTATACCGAAAATATGCCAAATACTGAGAGCGGCGATGGATCACATTTTGCCCAATCCCCCCCTGCAGTTTTCAAAATATCCCAAACATCCCAAATTATACCCTTGAGCAATATTTTGGAGTCAAATTCTGGTTCTCTGCACGTATTCGCCGTTTGAAATTACGACTTTTTATACAAAAAATATGCAAATTTCTGAGAGCCGCGATGGGTCACATTTTACCCAAACAACCCCCCCCCCCCCCCAGGAGTTTTCTAAATATTCCAAACATCCCAAACTCGACGCTTGAGCCATATTTTGGGGCCAAATTTTGGTTCTCTGCACGTATTCGCAGTTTGAAATTACGACTTTTTATACCGAAAATATGAGATGGGGCGAGAGTCACCCCATCTCTCTCGCCCGAGCAAGAGTCGAAACTTAATTTAAAATTGATATATCTTTGTTCTCGAACATGATATATTTCATTTGGTGAAATCATAATAATGTTCATATCTCGGTCTTTCTGGAGGCATATAAAATTTTAGGCTTTATTAGCGTATCTTTGTTAATTATACAATATATCTGCAAGTGCGTAAGCGTCTGCACTCCATGCCCGACAAGCTACTGAGCGCTACTATAAAAACATATGTATCTGCACTTGAGCTATAAATATGTCTATTGTAATGTATTTAAAATGAAGCTCTTATTTCTATCTTGCTTAAGACATATAAAACATTTGTGTTTATTAACGAATTTACGTGAAATAAACATTGATCTGAGAGAGAGTTGCTCTGTCGTTCAGTCTGTACGGGGTGGGAGCTCCGTAATTTTTAAAATACATGTATCTTCATTAGAACTTTAAATATGTCTATGGCAAAGTGTTTAAAGTGAAGCTTATATGTCTGTCTTTCTTGAGACATATAAAACATATATGTTTATTAACGAATTCACTTGAAATAAACATTGTTCTGAGAGAGAGTTGCTCGGTCGATCAATCTGTCCGGGGTTAAAGCTCGGCTATTATAAAAGTACACGTATCTTCGCTTTAAATTTAAATATGCCCATGGTAAAGTATTTAGAATGAAGCTTATATTTATATCTTTCTTGTGACATATAAAACTCTTACGTTTATTAAGAAATCTGTGTGAAATAGGCATGGTTCTGAGATGAATGCTGCGGTTTTCGAGCTCGACGAGCAATGAAAACTGCCCCTTTTATAAAACTTTAAATATTTTCGGTTTTACTTAAAATATTTGTCTGGTAGAGGTTTAACATATAGTTCGCGTTTTTGTCTTTCTTCTGACTAATAAATAATTTTGGTTTAATAAGTCATCAAGATGTTTTCAACAATATTTCACATGTATTTCATGTGAACAATGTATTTCAACAATACAATACAACAAATACACACATTGGTACATTATTGCAAAGGCACTATACTATATATATATATATATATATATATATATATATATATATATATATATATATATATATATATATATATATATATATATATATATATATATATATATATATATATATATATATATATATATATATATATATAAATTGTTGCAAGTCGAGCAACAAATATTTTACATTGAACAACAAATGAGATTGGAAAAGCAGTATTGCCACCTCTGCTATACAGAAAAAATAGACCCCAGACACACCCTATGGGTAGTAATGGACCCCCATACCGACACTATGAGAGGTAGTGGACCCCATAATAACACTATGGGCGGTAGTGGGCACTATACAAACACTATGAGCGGTAGTTGACTTCATAGCGACCCTGTGGGCGGTAGTGGACCCCCTGCCGACCTTGTGGGCGCCAGTGGACCCCCTACCGACCCCGTGGGCGGCAGTGGACCCCCTTACCAACCCTGTGGGTGGTATAGTGGACCCCTACCGACCCTGTCGACGCCCTACCGACCCTGTGGGCGGTAGTGGACCCCATACCGACCCTGTGGGTGGCAGTGGACCCCATACCGACCCTGTGGGCGGTAGTGAACCCCCTACCGACCCTGTGGGCGGTAGTGGACCCTTTACCGACCCTGTGGGGGGCAGTGGACTCTATATACTAATCCTCTGGGCGATACTGGACCCTATACTCATCCTGTGGGCGGCAATGGACGCCATACACATCCAGTGGGTGTTATTGAACCCCATACTTATTCTGTGGGTGGTTGGAGCCCCATACCCATCCTGTGGGTGATAGTGGACGCCATAATCATCCTGTGGGTGGTATTGGACCCCATACCCATCCTGTGGGTGGTTGTGAGCCCCATACCCATCCTGTCGGTGGTAGTGGACGCCATACACATCCAGTGGATGGTATTGGACCCCATTCCCTTCCTGTGGGTGGAAGTGATCCCCAAGTTTGCAGTAGTTTACCCCATAAACATTCCAACATAACATCGTTTTCTGTTAGCGTTCCTACAAAACATTCTTTAAAGATTTTTAAAGCGCAAACTATGGTATATAATATTGATTGGTGAAGCACTGTTATTCTATGTAATAATTTATAGTGCTTATTATAATTTACTAAGAACAACTAATATTTCTCAAAACAAAACTACGAGCCTTCAATAGGAAGTAGGTGATCTGTAATATTCTAAGAGCATGGACAATAGTAGGTAAATTTCACAACCCATGTGGGACCTGAAAACTACAATTTTCATTATAATTGAACCAATCACGACTATTCTGCTATCTACGTTGATGGACGGGTACTCTGACACGTAAATTGGTACGTGAGGAAGAGTTTGGGCCTTGGTAAAAAAGGTAACTGGAAATATATCACATATGTACTAAATCATATTCAACATATTGAATTTAAGCATTAAGTCATATATGTGCTGTCTTGTGTGAGAACGGGTTGTTATTGCATATATATACGTTTGAGCCGGATTAGAGCGGTTTTACGTGATCATCTTCCATCGGTAATATAAACGGAAAATCAGGAACATTTTAGTTAATTCTAATGAAAATGCATTGATTTTTATCATTTGTAATGGAAACAACATTGTCATATGTCTTTTCTTGGATCTTCTTAATACGAAACCTCGCTCTGTGATTTGAAGTTATAATCCTCAAATATGGTATAATAGTGACTTTTTTCACGTTTTCATGTAGTTTGTTATTACGTAAATATGTTTATTTTTACCAATACTTCGATACTATTTCATGTAGTATCACGATATGTGATTTGGCCTTCAAATCTCAGAATTTCGCATAATATTGCATTTTAAGCAAGTTTCTTGCATTTTGTTTCGTACTAAAAATCATCGAATTTAGCAATATTTTGACGTTTATCATCCCCTTTTCCTTTATGTGATATAAACAAAATATCATCGAATTAGGCAATATTTTGCCGTTTTTCCACGTTTTTGTGAATTTTCAGTTTATTGGTATTAATTCAATAAATATACGATTAAAATGATGCAAACACATAATTGATTAGAAATTAACCTTAAATACTTCATTTGCAAACAACTATTTGTTTCTCGTTAAAATACAGAGTAAGATATTGAAAAGGAGAGAAGTTCTGTTCTTATTACATATATCGACGTTTCAGCCGGATTAGAGCGGTTTTACGTGAACATCTTCCATCGGAATTATAAACGGAAAATCAGGAACATTTTAGTTAATTCTAATGAAAACGCATTGATTTTTATCATTTGTAATGGAAACAACATTGTCATATGTCTTTTCTTGGATCTTCTTAATACGAAACCTCGCTCTGTGATTTGAAGTTAAAATCCTCAAATATGGTATAATAGTGACTTTTTTCACGTTTTACATGTAGTTTGATATTACGTACATATATTAATTTTTACCAATATTTCGATACTATTTCATGTAGTATCACGATTTGTGATTTGGCCTTCAAATCTCAGAATTTCGAATAATATTGGATTTTAAGCAAGTTTTCTTGCATTTTGTTTCGTACTAAAAATCATCTAATTTAGCAATATTTTGACGTTTATCATCCCCTTTTCGTTTATGTGATTTAAACAAAATATAATCGAATTAGGCAATATTTTGCCGTTTTTCCACGTTTTTGTGAATTTTCAGTTTATTGTTATTAATTCATTAAATATACGATAAAAATGATGCAAACACATAATTGATTAGAAATTAACCTTAAATACTTCATTTGCAAACAACTATTTGTTTCTCGTTAAAATACAGAGTAAGATATTGAATAGGAGAGAAGTTCTGTTCTTATTACATATATCGACGTCTCAGCCGGATTAGAGCGGTTTTCCGTGAACATCTTCCATCGGTAATATAAACGGAAAATCAGGAACATTTTAGTTAATTCTAATGAAAACGCATTGATTTTCATATTTTTTATTGGAAACAACATTGTCATATGTCTTTTCTTGGATCTTCTTAATACGAAACCTCGCTCTGTGATTTGAAGATAAAATCCTCAAATAGGGTAAAATAGTGACTTTTTTCACGTTTTCCATGTAGTGTGATTTTACCTAAATATATTCATTTTTACCAATATTTCGATATTACATCATGTTTTCTCACGATATGTGATTTGGCCGTCATATCACAGAATTTTGCAAATTTTGCATTTTTAAGCAAGTTTCTTGCATTTTGTTTTGTACTATAAATCATCGAATTTAGCGTTAGTTTGTGACTATGACGTTTATCATCCCCTTTTCCATTATGTGATTTAAACAAAATATCATCGAATTAGGCAATATTTTGCCGTTTTTCCACCTTTTTGTGAATTTTCAGTTTATTATTATTAATTCATTATATATACGATAAAAATGATGCAAACACATAATTGGTTAGAAATTAACCTTAAATACTTCGTTTTCAATCATCTATTTGTTTCTCGTTAAAATACTGAGTAAGATATTGAAAAGGGGAGAAGTTCGGTTTTTATTGCATATATCGACGTTTCAGCCGGAATAGAGCGGTTTTACGTGTACATCTTCCATCGGTAATATAAACGGAAAATCAGGAACATTTAGTTAATTCCAACTGAAAACACATTGATTTTTGTCATTTGTATTGGAAACAACATTGTCATATGCCTTTTCTTGGATCTTCTTAATACGAAACCTCGCTCAATGATTCGAAGTTAAAATCCTCAAAATTGGTATAATAGTGACTTTTTTCACGTTTTTTTGTAGTTTGATATTACGTATATATGTTTATTTTTACCAATACTTCGATACTATTTCATGTAGTATTACGATATGTGATTTGGCCTTCAAATCTCAGAATTTCGCATAATATTGCATTTTAAGCAAGTTTTCTTGCATTTTGTTTCGTACTAAAAATCATCGAATTTAGCAATATTTTGACGTTTATCATCTCCTTTTCCTTTGTGTGATATAAACAAAATATCATCGAATTAGGCAATATTTTGCCGTTTTTCCACGTTTTTGTGAATTTTCAGTTTATTGGTATTAATTCATTAAATATACGATAAAAATGATACAAACACATATTTGATTAAAAATTAACCTTAAATACTTCATTTGCAATCAACTATTTGTTTCTCGTTAAAATACAGAGTAAGATATTGAAAAGGGGAAAAGTTCTGTTTTTATTGCATATATCGACGTTTCAGCCGGATTAGACCGGTTTTACGTGTACTTCTTCCATCGGTAATATAAACGGAAATTCAGGAACATTTTAGTTATCTCTAATGAAAACACATTGATTTTTATCATTTGTATCGGAAACAACATTGTCATATGTCTTTTCTTTGATCTAAATAATACGAAACCTCGCCTAATGATTCGAAGTTTAAATCCTCAAATTTGGTATAATAGTGACTTTTTTCACGTTTTTCATCTAGTTTGATTTTACGTATATATATTCATTTTTACCAATATTTCGATACTATTTCATGTAGTATCACGATATGTGATTTGGCCTTCAAATCTCAGAATTTCGCATAATATTGCATTTTAAGCAAGTTTTCTTGCATTTTGTTTCGTACTAAAAATCATCGAATTTAGCAATATTTTGACGTTTATCATCCCCTTTTCCTCTATGTGATTTAAACAAAATATCATCGAATTAGGCAATATTTTGCCGTTTTTCCACGTTTTTGTGAATTTTCAGTTTATTGGTAATAATTAATTAAATGTACGATAAAAATGATACAAACACATAATTGATTAGAAATTAACCTTAAATACGTCATTTTCAATCAACTATTTGTTTCTCGTTAAAATACAGAGTAAGATAATGAAAAGGGGAGAACTTCTGTTTTTATTGCATATAGCGAGGTTTCACCCGGATTAGAGCGGTTTTGCGTGTACATCTTCCATCGGTAATATAAACGGAAAATCAGGAACATTTTAGTTAATTCTAATGAAAAAGCACTGATTTTTCAGTGCACATAATTGATTAGATAATAATTGATTAGATTATTACACATATTAGATTACACATAATTGATTAGATAATAACCTTAAATACTTCATTTTCAATCATCTATTTGTTTCTCGTTAAAATACTGAGTAAGATATTGAAAAGGGGAGAAGTTCGGTTTTTATTGCATATATCGACGTTTCAGCCGGAATAGAGCGGTTTTACGTGTACATCTTCCATCGGTAATAATAAACGGAAAATCAGGAACATTTAGTTAATTCCAATGAAAACACATTGATTTTTATCATTTGTATTAGGAAACAACATTGTCATATGTCTTTTCTTGGATCTTCTTAATTACGACACCTCGCTCAATGATTCGAAGTTAAAATCCTCAAATTTGGTATAATAGTGACTTTTTTCACGTTTTTCATGTAGTTTGATGTTACGTAAATATGTTTATTTTTACCAATACTTCGATACTATTTCATGTAGTATCACGATATGTGATTTGGCCTTCAAATCTCAGAATTTCGCATAATATTGCATTTTAAGCAAGTTTTCTTGCATTTTGTTTCGTACTAAAAATCATCGAATTTAGCAATATTTTGACGTTTATCATCCCCTTTTCCTTTATGTGATATAAACAAAATATCATCGAGTTAGGCAATATTTTGCCGTTTTTCCACGTTTTTGTGAATTTTCAGTTTATTGGTATTAATTCAATAAATATACGATTAAAATGATGCAAACACATAATTGATTAGAAATTAACCTTAAATACTTCATTTGCAAACAACTATTTGTTTCTCGTTAAAATGCAGAGTAAGATATTGAAAAGGAGAGAAGTTCTGTTCTTATTACATATATCGACGTTTCAGCCAGATTAGAGCGGTTTTACGTGAACATCTTCCATCGGTAATATAAACGGAAAAATCAGGAACATTTTAGTTAATTCTAATGAAAACGCATTGATTTTTATCATTTGTAATGGAAACAACATTGTCATATGTCTTTTCTTGAATCTTCTTAATACGAAACCTCGCTCTGTGATTTGAAGTTAAAATCCTCAAATATGGTATAATAGTGACTTTTTTCACGTTTTTCATGTAGTTTGATATTACGTATATATATTAATTTTTACCAATATTTCGAAACTATTTCATGTAGTATCACGATTTGTGATTTGGCCTTCAAATCTCAGAATTTCGCATAATATTGCATTTTAAGCAAGTTTTCTTGCATTTTGTTTCGTACTAAAAATCATCGAATTTAGCAATATTTTGACGTTTATCATCCCCTTTTCGTTTATGTGATTTAAACAAAGTATAATCGAATTAGGCAATATTTTGCCGTTTTTCCACGTTTTTGTGAATTTTCAGTTTATTATTATTAATTCATTAATATATACGATAAAAATGATGCAAACACATAATTGATTAGAAATTAACCTTAAATACTTCATTTGCTATCAACTATTTGTTTCTCGTTAAAATACAGAGTAAGATATTAAAAAGGAGAGAAGTTCTGTTCTTATTGCATATATCGACGTTTCAGCCGGATTAGAGCGGTTTTACGTGAACCTCTTCCATCGGTAATATAAACGGAAAATCAGGAACATTTTAGTTAATTCTAAAGAAAACGCATTGATCTTCATATTTTTTATTGGAAACAACATTGTCATATGTCTTTTCTTGGATCTTCTTAATACGAAACCTCGCTCTGTGATTTGAAGATAAAATCCTCATATATGTTAAAATAGTGACTTTTTTCACGTTTTCAATGTAGTGTGACTTTACGTAAATATATTCATTTTTATCAATATTTCGATATTACATCATGTTTTCTCACGATATGTGATTTGGCCGTCATATCACAGAATTTTGCAAATTTTGCATTTTTAAGCAAGTTTCTTGCATTTTGTTTTGTACTAAAAATCATCGAATTTAGCGTTAGTTAGTGACTATGACGTTTATCATCCCCTTTTCCTTTATGTGATTTAAACAAAATATCATCGAATTAGGCAATATTTTGCCTTTTTCTACGTTTTTGTGAATTTTCAGTTTATTGGTATTAATTCATTAAATATACGATAAAAATGATGCAAACACATAATTGATTAGATAATAACCTTAAATACTTCATTTTCAATCATCTATTTGTTTCTCGTTAAAATACTGAGTAAGATATTGAAAAGGGGAGAAGTTCGGTTTTTATTGCATATATCGACGTTTCAGCCGGAATAGAGCGGTTTTACGTGTACATCTTCCATCGGTAATATAAACGGAAAATCAGGAACATTTAGTTAATTCCAATGAAAAAACATTGATTTTTGTCATTTGTAATGGAAACAACATTGTCATATGTCTTTTCTTGAATGTTCTTAATACGAAACCTCGCTCTGTGATTTGAAGTTAAAATCCTCAAATATGGTATAATAGTGACTTTTTTCACGTTTTTCATGTAGTTTGATATTACGTATATATATTAATTTTTACCAATATTTCGAAACTATTTCATGTAGTATCACGATTTGTGATTTGGCCTTCAAATCTCAGAATTTCGCATAATATTGCATTTTAAGCAAGTTTTCTTGCATTTTGTTTCGTACTAAAAATCATCGAATTTAGCAATATTTTGACGTTTATCATCCCCTTTTCGTTTATGTGATTTAAACAAAGTATAATCGAATTAGGCAATATTTTGCCGTTTTTCCACGTTTTTGTGAATTTTCAGTTTATTGTTATTAATTCATTAAATATACGATAAAAATGATGCAAACACATAATTGATTAGAAATTAACCTTAAATACTTCATTTGCTATCAACTATTTGTTTCTCGTTAAAATACAGAGTAAGATATTAAAAAGGAGAGAAGTTCTGTTCTTATTGCATATATCGACGTTTCAGCCGGATTAGAGCGGTTTTACGTGAACCTCTTCCATCGGTAATATAAACGGAAAATCAGGAACATTTTAGTTAATTCTAAAGAAAACGCATTGATTTTCATATTTTTTATTGGAAACAACATTGTCATATGTCTTTTCTTGGATCTTCTTAATACGAAACCTCGCTCTGTGATTTGAAGATAAAATCCTCATATATGTTAAAATAGTGACTTTTTTCACGTTTTCAATGTAGTGTGACTTTACGTAAATATATTCATTTTTATCAATATTTCGATATTACATCATGTTTTCTCACGATATGTGATTTGGCCGTCATATCACAGAATTTTGCAAATTTTGCATTTTTAAGCAAGTTTCTTGCATTTTGTTTTGTACTAAAAATCATCGAATTTAGCGTTAGTTAGTGACTATGACGTTTATCATCCCCTTTTCCTTTATGTGATTTAAACAAAATATCATCGAATTAGGCAATATTTTGCCTTTTTCTACGTTTTTGTGAATTTTCAGTTTATTGGTATTAATTCATTAAATATACGATAAAAATGATGCAAACACATAATTGATTAGATAATAACCTTAAATACTTCATTTTCAATCATCTATTTGTTTCTCGTTAAAATACTGAGTAAGATATTGAAAAGGGGAGAAGTTCGGTTTTTATTGCATATATCGACGTTTCAGCCGGAATAGAGCGGTTTTACGTGTACATCTTCCATCGGTAATATAAACGGAAAATCAGGAACATTTAGTTAATTCCAATGAAAAAACATTGATTTTTGTCATTTGTAATGGAAACAACATTGTCATATGTCTTTTCTTGAATGTTCTTAATACGAAACCTCGCTCTGTGATTTGAAGTTAAAATCCTCAAATATGGTATAATAGTGACTTTTTTCACGTTTTTCATGTAGTTTGATATTACGTATATATATTAATTTTTACCAATATTTCGAAACTATTTCATGTAGTATCACGATTTGTGATTTGGCCTTCAAATCTCAGAATTTCGCATAATATTGCATTTTAAGCAAGTTTTCTTGCATTTTGTTTCGTACTAAAAATCATCGAATTTAGCAATATTTTGACGTTTATCATCCCCTTTTCGTTTATGTGATTTAAACAAAGTATAATCGAATTAGGCAATATTTTGCCGTTTTTCCACGTTTTTGTGAATTTTCAGTTTATTGTTATTAATTCATTAAATATACGATAAAAATGATGCAAACACATAATTGGCTAGAAATTAACCTTAAATACTTCATTTGCTATCAACTATTTGTTTCTCGTTAAAATACAGAGTAAGATATTAAAAAGGAGAGAAGTTCTGTTCTTATTGCATATATCGACGTTTCAGCCGGATTAGAGCGGTTTTACGTGAACATCTTCCATCGGTAATATAAACGGAAAATCAGGAACATTTTAGTTAATTCTAATGAAAACGCATTGATTTTCATATTTTTTATTGGAAACAACATTGTCATATGTCTTTTCTTGGATCTTCTTAATACGAAACCTCGCTCTGTGATTTGAAGATAAAATCCTCATATATGGTAAAATAGTGACTTTTTTCACGTTTTCTATGTAGTGTGATTTTACGTAAATATATTCATTTTTATCAATATTTCGATATTACATCATGTTTTCTCACGATATGTGATTTGGCCGTCATATCACAGAATTTTGCAAATTTTGCATTTTTAAGCAAGTTTCTTGCATTTTGTTTTGTACTAAAAATCATCGAATTTAGCGTTAGTTAGTGACTATGACGTTTATCATCCCCTTTTCCTTTATGTGATTTAAACAAAATATCATCGAGTTAGGCAATATTTTGCCTTTTTCTACGTTTTTGTGAATTTTCAGTTTATTGGTATTAATTCATTAAATATACGATAAAAATGATGCAAACACATAATTGATTAGATAATAACCTTAAATACTTCATTTTCAATCATCTATTTGTTTCTCGTTAAAATACTGAGTAAGATATTGAAAAGGGGAGAAGTTCGGTTTTTATTGCATATATCGACGTTTCAGCCGGAATAGAGCGGTTTTACGTGTACATCTTCCATCGGTAATATAAACGGAAAATCAGGAACATTTAGTTAATTCCAATGAAAACACATTGATTTTTGTCATTTGTATTGGAAACAACATTGTCATATGCCTTTTCTTGGATCTTCTTAATACGAAACCTCGCTCAATGATTCGAAGTTAAAATCCTCAAAATTGGTATAATAGTGACTTTTTTCACGTTTTTTTGTAGTTTGATATTACGTAAATATGTTTATTTTTACCAATACTTCGATACTATTTCATGTAGTATTATGATATGTGATTTGGCCTTCAAATCTCAGAATTTCGCATAATATTGCATTTTAAGCAAGTTTTCTTGCATTTTGTTTCGTACTAAAAATCATCGAATTTAGCAATATTTTGACGTTTATCATCCCCTTTTCCTTTGTGTGATATAAACAAAATATCATCGAATTAGGCAATATTTTGCCGTTTTTCCACGTTTTTGTGAATTTTCAGTTTATTGGTATTAATTCATTAAATATACGATAAAAATGATACAAACACATATTTGATTAGAAATTAACCTTAAATACTTCATTTGCAATCAACTATTTCTTTCTCGTTAAAATACAGAGTAAGATATTGAAAAGGGGAAAAGTTCTGTTTTTATTGCATATATCGAAGTTTCAGCCGGATTAGAGCGGTTTTACGTGTACTTCTTCCATCGGTAATATAAACGGAAATTCAGGAACATTTTAGTTATCTCTAATGAAAACACATTGATTTTTATCATTTGTATCGGAAACAACATTGTCATATGTCTTTTCTTTGATCTAAATAATACGAAACCTCGCCTAATGATTCGAAGTTTAAATCCTCAAATTTGGTATAATAGTGACTTTTTTCACGTTTTTCATGTAGTTTGGTTTTACGTATATATATTCATTTTTACCAATATTTCGATACTATTTCATGTAGTATCGCGATATGTGATTTGGCCTTCAAATCTCAGAATTTCGCATAATATTGCATTTTAAGCAAGTTTTCTTGCATTTTGTTTCGTACTAAAAATCATCGAATTTAGCAATATTTTGACGTTCATCATCCCCTTTTCCTCTATGTGATTTAAACAAAATATCATCGAATTAGGCAATATTTTGCCGTTTTTCCACGTTTTTGTGAATTTTCAGTTTATTGGTATTAATTCATTAAATATACGATAAAAATGATACAAACACATAATTGATTAGAAATTAACCTTAAATACGTCATTTTCAATCAACTATTTGTTTCTCGTTAAAATACAGAGTAAGATAATGAAAAGGGGAGAAGTTCTGTTTTTATTGCATATATCGAGGTTTCACCCGGACTAGAGCGGTTTTGCGTGTACATCTTCCATCGGTAATATAAACGGAAAATCAGGAACATTTTAGTTAATTCTAATGAAAAAGCTCTGATTTTTCAGTGCACATAATTGATTAGATAATAATTGATTAGATTATTACACATATTAGATTACACATAATTGATTAGATAATAACCTTAAATACTTCATTTTCAATCATCTATTTGTTTCTCGTTAAAATACTGAGTAAGATATTGAAAAGGGGAGAAGTTCGGTTTTTATTGCATATATCGACGTTTCAGCCGAATAGAGCGGTTTTACGTGTACATCTTCCATCGGTAATATAAACGGAAAATCAGGAACATTAAGTTAATTCCAATGAAAACACATTGATTTTTATCATTTGTATTGGAAACAACATTGTCATATGTCTTTTCTTGGATCTTCTTAATACGAAACCTCGCTCAATGATTCGAAGTTAAAATCCTCAAATTTGGTATAATAGTGACTTTTTTCACGTTTTTCATGTAGTTTGATGTTACGTAAATGTTTATTTTTACCAATACTTCGATACTATTTCATGTAGTATCACGATATGTGATTTGGCCTTCAAATCTCAGAATTTCGCATAATATTGCATTTTAAGCAAGTTTTCATGCATTTTGTTTCGTACTAAAAATCATCGAATTTAGCAATATTTTGACGTTTATCATCCCCTTTTCCTTTATGTGATATAAACAAAATATCATCGAGTTAGGCAATATTTTGCCGTTTTTCCACGTTTTTGTGAATTTTCAGTTTATTGGTATTAATTCAATAAATATACGATTAAAATGATGCAAACACATAATTGATTAGAAATTAACCTTAAATACTTCATTTGCTATCAACTATTTGTTTCTCGTTAAAATACAGAGTAAGATATTAAAAAGGAGAGAAGTTCTGTTCTTATTGCATATATCGACGTTTCAGCCGGATTAGAGCGGTTTTACGTGAACCTCTTCCATCGGTAATATAAACGGAAAATCAGGAACATTTTAGTTAATTCTAAAGAAAACGCATTGATTTTCATATTTTTTATTGGAAACAACATTGTCATATGTCTTTTCTTGGATCTTCTTAATACGAAACCTCGCTCTGTGATTTGAAGATAAAATCCTCATATATGTTAAAATAGTGACTTTTTTCACGTTTTCAATGTAGTGTGACTTTACGTAAATATATTCATTTTTATCAATATTTCGATATTACATCATGTTTTCTCACGATATGTGATTTGGCCGTCATATCACAGAATTTTGCAAATTTTGCATTTTTAAGCAAGTTTCTTGCATTTTGTTTTGTACTAAAAATCATCGAATTTAGCGTTAGTTAGTGACTATGACGTTTATCATCCCCTTTTCCTTTATGTGATTTAAACAAAATATCATCGAATTAGGCAATATTTTGCCTTTTTCTACGTTTTTGTGAATTTTCAGTTTATTGGTATTAATTCATTAAATATACGATAAAAATGATGCAAACACATAATTGATTAGATAATAACCTTAAATACTTCATTTTCAATCATCTATTTGTTTCTCGTTAAAATACTGAGTAAGATATTGAAAAGGGGAGAAGTTCGGTTTTTATTGCATATATCGACGTTTCAGCCGGAATAGAGCGGTTTTACGTGTACATCTTCCATCGGTAATATAAACGGAAAATCAGGAACATTTAGTTAATTCCAATGAAAAAACATTGATTTTTGTCATTTGTATTGGAAACAACATTGTCATATGCCTTTTCTTGGATCTTCTTAATACGAAACCTCGCTCAATGATTCGAAGTTAAAATCCTCATATTTGGTATAATAGTGACTTTTTACACGTTTTTCATGTAGTTTGATGTTACGTAAATATGTTTATTTTTACCAATACTTCGATACTATTTCATGTAGTATCACGATATGTGATTTGGCCTTCAAATCTCAGAATTTCGCATAATATTGCATTTTAAGCAAGTTTTTTTGCATTTTGTTTCGTACTAAAAATCATCGAATTTAGCAATATTTTGACGTTTATCATCCCCTTTTCCTTTATGTGATATAAACAAAATATCATCGAGTTAGGCAATATTTTGCCGTTTTTCCACGTTTTTGTGAATTTTCAGTTTATTGGTATTAATTCAATAAATATACGATTAAAATGATGCAAACACATAATTGATTAGAAATTAACCTTAAATACTTCATTTGCAAACAACTATTTGTTTCTCGTTAAAATACAGAGTAAAATATTGAAAAGTAGAGAAGTTCTGTTCTTATTACATATATCGACGTTTCAGCCAGATTAGAGCGGTTTTACGTGAACATCTTCCATCGGTAATATAAACGGAAAATCAGGAACATTTTAGTTAATTCTAATGAAAACGCATTGATTTTTATCATTTGTAATGGAAACAACATTGTCATATGTCTTTTCTTGAATCTTCTTAATACGAAACCTCGCTCTGTGATTTGAAGTTAAAATCCTCAAATATGGTATAATAGTGACTTTTTTCACGTTTTCCTGTAGTTTGATATTACGTATATATATACATTTTTACCAATATTTCCATACTATTTCATGTAGTATCACGATTTATGATTTGGCCTTCAAATCTCAGAATTTCGAATAATATTGCATTTTAAGCAAGTTTTCTTGCATTTTGTTTCGTACTAAAAATCATCTAATTTAGCAATATTTTGACGTTTATCATCTCCTTTTCGTTTATGTGATTTAAACAAAATATAATCGAATTAGGTAATATTTTGCCGTTTTTCAACGTTTTTGTGAATTTTCAGTTTATTGTTATTAATTCATTAAATATACGATAAAAATGATGCAAACACATATTTGATTAGAAATTAACCTTAAATACTTCATTTGCAATCAACTATTTGTTTCTCGTTAAAATACAGAGTAAGATATTGAAAAGGGGAAAAGTTCTGTTTTTATTGCATATATCGACGTTTCAGCCGGATTAGAGCGGTTTTACGTGTACTTCTTCCATCGGTAATATAAACGGAAATTCAGGAACATTTTAGTTATCTCTTTTGAAAACACATTGATTTTTATCATTTGTATCGGAAACAACATTGTCATATGTCTTTTCTTGGATCTTCTTAATACGGAACCTCGCTTGATGATTCGAAGTTTAAATCCTCAAATTTGGTATAATAGTGACTTTTTTCACGTTTTTCATGTAGTTTGATTTTACATATATATATTCATTTTTACCAATATTTCGATACTATTTCATGTAGTATCACGATATTTGATTTGGCCTTCAAATCTCAGAATTTCGCATAACATTGCATTTTAAGCAAGTTTTCTTGAATTTTGTTTCGTACTAAAAATCATCGAATTTAACAATATTTTGACGTTTATCATCCCCTTTTCGTTTATGTGATTTAAACAAAGTATAATCGAATTAGGCAACATTTTGCCGTTTTTCCATGTTTTTGTGAATTTTCAGTTTATTGTTATTAATTCATTAAATATACGATAAAAATGATGCAAACACATAATTGATTATAAATTAACCTTAAATACTTCATTTGCTATCAACTATTTGTTTCTCGTTAAAATACAGAGTAAGATATTGAAAAGGAGAGAAGTTCTGTTCTTATTGCATATATCGACGTTTCAGCCGGATTAGAGCGGTTTTACGTGAACATCTTCCATCGGTAATATAAACGGAAAATCAGGAACATTGCAGGCTCCACATGGCTCCAAAATTTGGCTCAAAATTGGAAGAATTTGGCTCCAAAATATGGCTCAATCGTCAAATTTGGGATGTTTTGGATATTTTGAAAACTGGTGCGGGGAGGGGTTTGGGCAAAATGTGACCCATCGCCGCTCTCAGTAATTGGAATATTTTCGGAATAAAAAGTCGTAATTTTAAACTGCGAATATGTGCAGAGAGCCAAAATTTGGCTTCAAAATATGGCTCAAGGGTCGAATTAGGGATGTTTGGAATATTTTGAAAACTGCAGAGGGTTTTGGGCAAAATGTGAAACATCACCGCTCTCAGTAATTGGCATATTTTCGGTATGAAAAGTCGTAATATCAAACTGCGAGTACGTGAAGTAAGCTAGAATTTTGCTTTAAAATATGGGTCAAGGGTCGAATTTGGGATGTTTGGGCTATTTTGAAAACTGCAGGGAAGGTTTGGGTAAAATGTGACCCATATCTGCTCACAGTAATTGGCGTATTTTCGGTATAAAGCTCGTAATTTCAAACGGCAAATACTTTCAGAGAGCCAGAATTTGGCTCCAAAATGTGGCTCAATCGTCTAATTTGGGATGTTTGGGATATTTTTAAAACTTATGGGGGTTTGGGCAAAATGTGACAAATCGTAGCTTGCAGTAATTGACATATTTTCGGTATAAAAAGTCGTAATTTCAAACTGCGAATACGTGCAGAGAGCCAGAATTTGGCTCCAAAATTCGGCTAAAGGGTCGAATTTGGGTTGTTTAGGATATTTTGAAAACTGCAGTGGGTTTGGCCAAATTGTGACCCATGGCCGATCTCAGTAATTGGCATATTTTCGGTTAAAAATCGTAATTTAAAACTGCGAATACGTGCAGAGAGCCAGAATTTGGCTCCAAAATATGGCTCAAGGGTCGAATTTGGGATGTTTGGGATATTTTGAAAACTGCAGGGAGGGTTTGGGCAAAATGTGACCCATCGCCGCTCTCAGTAAATGGCATATTTTCGGTTTAAAAAGTCGTAATTTCAAACTGCGAATACGTGCAGAGAGCCAGGATTTGGCTCCAAAATATGGTTCAAGGGTCGAATTAGGGATGTTTGGAATATTTTGAAAACTGCAGGTTTTTTTGGGCAAAATGTGAAACATCGCCGCTCTCAGTAATTGGCATATTTTCGTTATGAAAAGTCGTAATATCAAACTGCGAGTACGTGAAGTAAGCTAGAATTTGGCTTTAAAATATAGCTCAAGGGTCGAATTTGGGATGTTTGGGCTATTTTGAAAACTGCAGGGAGGGTTTGGGCAAAATGTGACCCATCGCCGCTCACAGTAATTGGCGTATTTTCGGTATAAAAGTCATAATTTCAAACGGCAAATACTTGCAGATAGCGAGAGTTTGGCTCCTAAATATGGCTTAAGCGTCAAATTTGGGATGTTTGGGATTTTTTAAAACTGCAAGGGGGGTTTGGGCAAAATGTGACCCATCGCTGCTCTAAATAATTGGCATATTTTCGGTATAAAAAGTCGTAATTTCAAACTGCGAAAAAGTGCAGAGAGCGAGAATTTGGCTCCAAAATGTTGCTCAAGCGTCGAATTTGGGATGTTTGGGATATTTTGAAAACTGCAGGGAGAGTTTGGGCAAAATATGATGCATCGCCGCTTTCAGTAATTGGCATATTTTCGGTTTAAAAAGTTGAAATTTCAAACTGCGAATACGGTCAGAGAGCGAGTATTGGACTCCAAAATATGGCTCAACGGTCGATTTTGGGATGTTTTGGATATTTTAAAAACTGCAGTGGGAGTTTGGGCAAAATTTGACCCATCGCTCCTTTCAATATTTAGCATATTTTCGGTAAAAAAAGTCGTAATTTCAAACTGCGAATACTTGTAGAGAGCCAGAGTTTGGCTCCAAAATATGGCTCAAGGATCGAATTTAGGATGTCTGGGATATTTTAAAAACTGAAGGGGGGGTTTGGGGAAAAAGTTGACCCATTGCTTTTCTCAGGAATTGGAATATTTTCGGTATAAAAAGTCGTAATTTCAAACTGCGAATAAGTGCAGAGAGGCAGAATTTGGCTCCAAAATATGGCTCAAGTGTCGAATTTGGGATGTTTGGGATATTTTGAAAACTGCAGGGTGGGCTTGGGCAAAATGTGACCCATCGCTGCTCTCAGTAATTGGCATATTTTCGGTGTAAAATTCGTAATTTTAACTGTGAATACGTGCAGAAAGACAGAATTTGGCTCCATGATATGGCTCAAGCTTCGAATTTTGGATCTTTGGAATATTTTGAATACTGCTGGGAGGGTTTGGGCAAAATGTGATCCATCGCCGCTTTCATTAACTGGCATATTATCGGTATAAAAAGTCGTAATTTTAAACTGCGAATACGTGCAGAGAGCCAGAATTTGGCTCCAAAATATGACTCAAGGGGTCGAATTTGGGAGGTTTCGGATATTTTGAAAACTGCAGGGGGGTTTGGGCTAAATGTGACCCATCGCCGCTCTCAGTAATTGCCATATTTTCGGTTTAAAAAGTCGTTTTTTCAAACTGCGAATACGTTCATAGAGTCAGAATTTGGCTCCAAAATATGGCTCAAGCGTCGAATTTGGAATATTTTGAAAACTGCAGGGGGGGTTTGGGCAAAATGTGACCCATCGCGCCTCTCAGAAATTGGCATATTTTCGGTATAAAAAATTCTTAATTTCAAACTGCGAATATGTGTAAAGAGCTTGAATTTGGATCCAAAATATGGTTCAAGCGTAGAATTTAGGATGTCTTGGATATTTTGAAAACTGCAGGGGGGGATTGGGCAAAATGTGACCCATCGGCGCTCTCAGTAATTGCATATTTTAGGTATAAAAATTCGTAATTTCAAACAGCGAATACGTGCAGAGAGCAAGAATTTGGCTCCAAAATATGGCTCAATCGTCAAATTTGGGATGTTTTGGATATTTTGAAAACTGCTGGGGGGGGCAACCCGTTCTCACACAAGACAGCACATATATGACTTAATGCTTAAAGTCAATATGTTGAATATGAATTAGTAAATATGTGATATATTCCCAGTTACTTTTTTTACCAAGGCCCAAACTCTTCCTCACGTACCAATTTACGTGTCACAGTACCCGTCCGTCAACATAGATAGCAGAATATTCGTGATTGGTTCAATTATAAGGAAAATTGTAGTTTTCAGGTCCCACATGGGTTGTGAAATTTACCTACTGTTGTCCATGCTCTTATAATATTACAGATCAGCTATATCCTATTGAAGGCTCGTAGTTTTGTTTTGAGAAATATTAGTTGTTTTTAGTAAATTATAATAAGCACTATAAATTATTACATAGAATAACAGTGCTTCACCAATCAATATTATATACCATAGTTTGGCTTTAAAAATCTTTAAAGAATGTTTTGTAGGAACGCTAACAGAAAACGATGTTACATTTGAATGTCTATGGGGTAAACTACTGCAAACAGGACGGTATTGTGTCTACTATACCAACTATAGCTAGGATGGGTATATTGTCACCTACCGCCTGTTAGGTGGGAAAGGGGTCCAATACCACCCACAGGATGGGTATGAGGGTCACATCCACCCACAGGATGAGTATGGGGATCACATCCACCCACAGGAAGGGTATGGGGTCCAATACCACCCACAGGAGGAGTATGGCGTCCACTACAACCCACAGGATGGGTATGGGGCTCCAACCACCCATAGAATGGGTATGGGGCTCCAACCACAAATAAAATGGGTATAGGGTCCAATAACACCCACTGGATGTGTATTGCGTCCATTGCCGCGCGTCGAGCTCGAAAACCGCAGCATTCATCTCAGAACTATGCCTATTTCACACAGATTCCTTAATAAACGTAAGAGTTTTATATGTCACAAGAAAGATAGAAATATAAGCTTCATTCTAAATACCTTACCATGGGCATATTTAAATTTAAAGCGAAGATACGTGTACTTTTATAATAGCCGAGCTTTAACCCCGGACAGATTGATCGACCGAGCAACTCTCTCTCAGAACAATGTTTATTTCACGTGAATTCGTTAATAAACATATATGTTTTATATGACTCAAGAAAGGCAGACATATAAGCTTCACTTTAAACACTTTACCATAGACATTTTTAAAGTTCTAATGAAGATACATGTATTTTAAAAATTACGGAGCTCCCACCCCGTACAGACTGAACGACAGAGCAACTCTCTCTCAGATCAATGTTTATTTCACGTAAATTCGTTAATAAACACAAATGTTTTATATGTCTTAAGCAAGATAGAAATAAGAGCTTCATTTTCAATACATTACAATAGACATATTTATAGCTCAAGTGAAGATACATATGTTTTTATAGTAGCGCTCAGTAGCTTGTCGGGCATGGAGTGCAGACGCCTACGCACTTGCCGATATATTGTATAATTATCAAAGATACGCTAATAAAGCCTAAAATCTTATATGCCTCCAGAAAGACCGAGATATGAACATTATTATGATTTCACCAAATGAAATATATCATGTTCGAGAACAAAGATATATCAATTTTAAATTAAGTTTCGACTCTTGGTGTTCCTCAGGGCAGCATACTTGGCCCTCTCCTCTTTCTCATCTACATTAATGACCTTCCAAATGCCTCCCAACACCTCAAACCAATTCTATTTGCTGACGACACAACCTTCATTTACTCCAGTCCTGACCCTCTTGCTCTAAATGCCACAGTAAATACTGAGCTAAATAAAGTCCATCTTTGGCTATCTGCCAACAAACTCACCCTTAACATTGACAAAACTTTCTATATTCTGTTTGGCAATAAATCCTCTAGTCATATAAATCTCAAAATAAACAATACCCAAATTTGTAACAAATTAGATGGCAAATTCCTTGGCATTCTCATTGACCACAAGCTGAATTTCCAGGGACACATTCTAAATATATCAAAAAAAGTTTCAAAAACTGTGGGCATTCTTTCTAAGATCAGATATTATGTACCACGCCCTGCCCTGGTGACTCTCTATTACTCCCTTATCTATCCTTATCTCAACTATGGTATTTGTGCTTGGGGTTCTACTACCCAAAATCACTTACGTCCTCTAATTACCCAACACAAAGCTGCTATTAGAACAATATCCAACTCTGGCCCCAGACATCACTCGGTACCCCTACTCAAATCTCTGAATATGTTAGATATTAAGTCACTGCACATTCTCTCATGTGTATTATACATATATAAAACGCTAAACTATAATGCCAATCCTGATCTTAAAAGCTTCATAGAAGGTTGTAACAGAACCCATGAGCACCACACCAGAAATAAATACAGTTTTGATATTCCTAGAGTACGTCTTAATCAAACTAGAAATGCTCTGCAAATCAAGGGGCCCAGAATGTGGAATGACCTTCCCAACCATGCTAAAGACTGTACCTCTCTCAACCAGTTTAAGATAAAAACTAAACACTACCTAATAAATTCCCTGTAATCTACCTCACTCCTCTATTGTCAACCCATGTCTGTTATTTTTTTTTTTTTTTTTTTTTTAATCAACACTGTTTGTCAACCTATTGTATTTGTGCTGCTTTTTCAGTCATGTTCCCCCTTTTTTTATCTTTATTTGTATTTGTTCTCAACACTTTTTATTCTTTATGCTCAATTAGTATTAAGTTCTAGATATTTATGTTTTTCTTGCCCGAAACGCATTGCGTAATAGTGGCTTTAGGCATTGTATGTACTAGCTCTATCTATATATCAATCCATTAATGTAACATCACTTCTATGTATATACCTTACCTGAATAAACATCTGAATCTGAATCTTGCTCGGGCGAGAGAGAGGGAGCGACTCTCGCCCCATCTATTGGAGATTCTGTCCACTAAAGACCCAAAGCTACTCAAACCCTCCTAGCATTATTTAAGTAATGAAGTAATATGGTATATTTACTATAATGTGGGTGCTGAATGCAGAACATGAGAAAACATATATTTACTCCAAACTAATATAATTTCATTATGAAATAAGTAAATAAGTAGCATCAAAGGAAGTCGACGGTCCAAGCGTCAATGTTGTGGAACGACTTATCCAAGATATATCGTTGTTTGGAAAGTGTTTGTTGGCATATCCAGTTGTCACACTTCTCTGCACAAATTATCACAAATTTAAATTATAATGTTAACAAGTAGAATACGTATTTTTAATAAAATCTAACATAGCTAGCCAGAAAACATTTAACATTTATTAAAAAAATATATGTTTGGAAGTTAAATCGACTTCATAGGACAATAGTGTTGTTATATATACTCGTTATTCGTTGACATGCGTTCGCTACTTAAACTACCATGTACTGTACTTATGTGAAATCTCCCATGTCTCTTCGCTCATCTCACCGAACCCTACAGGCTCTGTGATATATTGTTTAATTAATTGAGATTCACAAATAAAGCTTATAATTGTATATGTTATCAAAAAGGCAGAGCTTATTTTAGTTCATTTATTATGCACCCCATACCCATCCTATGGGCGATAGTGGAGTGTTACAGAGGCGCATAATGGGCTCAGGGACTGAGCCCCACAATTCATATAGCCAAGGAAGTTATAATCTTGATAAGCTAGTTACAAAAGTCAATGCACATTGTCACATCAACAATGGGCTCGAGACCGACCACAAGTACAGTTTATAATTTAAGCAACTGACATATATGGAGGGCTAGTGTCACAATTGATTTGTTTGTCCTACACATAACCCCCTCTCCCCCATCCAATGGGCAGCGGTGGATAGGTTACAATCAAGTCGTTTTTTGCGTTTTATTCAGAGATTAGATCTTATTGGGTGAGGAAAGATATTCATATTTTAAAGAAGGCTTCTTGGCTGATGCTCTCCATTGATGGAAAATCTACAACCTTTTGAAAATCAATGTTAGTTTGATCTAATATTGTAATTAACGCAGTTACCTGATGTTATTCTTCACCTATATCTTTTTCTGGTTAATCCCTATTTACATTATGCAGTTCAGGCTTCGTCGCCAGACTATAGTTTTTAGTTTAGTTAATTTATCACATAATGGGTTCAGGGACTGAACACACAATTTATTTATCTAAGCAAGTTACAATCTTGAGGAGCTAGCCACAAAATTCATAACACATCGTCACATCAACAACATGGGTTCGAGATCGACCACAAGTACAGTTTCTAAATTAAGCAAATGCCATAAGTGGAGAGCTAGTGTCACAATTGATATGTTTGTCCTGCACATTTCCACAGTGGTTTGCTTGGGTTCTTTTAATTATCTTAGATATCATTGAAGAGAACCTCCTAGGTACTATACTGTATATATGCTGGTAAGAAGTATAATTATCCTGAGAAATCGTGTAAATTATGTTGTACGAGTGCTTCCAGTTAAGTAACATAGTTCATTTGTGTGCGCGTGCTTGAAGAGGAAATGTTATCCCCCCCCCCCACCCCCCCCCATTGTAAATATTTGTGGGTTTCAGACCATACGGCTACGGTTTACCCTCGCCGGGGTCGAGGGTAAGAACACCGGATGTATACCCAGTATTACAAGTAAACATTAGCAATAACAATTATGGAAAGTTCCTTCACCTATACATAGACAAGAGACTGAACTTCAGCACCCACATACAACACATAAGGGGATGTAGAGAGAGAGAGAGAGAGAGAGAGAGAGAGAGAGAGAGAGAGAGAGAGAGAGAGAGAGAGAGAGAGAGAGAGAGAGAGAGAGAGAGAGAGAGAGAGAGGAGAGAGAGAGAGAGAGAGAGAGAGAGAGAGAGAGAGAGAGAGAGAGAGAGAGAGAGAGAGAGAGAGAGAGAGAGAGAGAGAGAGAGAGAGAGAGAGAGAGAGAGAGAGAGAGAGAGAGAGAGAGAGAGAGAGAGAGAGAGAGAGAGAGAGAGAGAGAGAGAGAGAGAGAGAGAGAGAGAGAGAGAGAGAGAGAGAGAGAGAGAGAGAGAGAGAGAGAGAGAGAGAGAGAGAGAGAGAGAGAGAGAGAGAGAGAGAGAGAGAGAGAGAGAGAGAGAGAGAGAGAGAGAGAGAGAGAGAGAGAGAGAGAGAGAGAGAGAGAGAGAGAGAGAGAGAGAGAGAGAGAGAGAGAGAGAGAGAGAGAGAGAGAGAGAGAGAGAGAGAGAGAGAGAGAGAGAGAGAGAGAGAGAGAGAGAGAGAGAGAGAGAGAGAGAGAGAGAGAGAGAGAGAGAGAGAGAGAGAGAGAGAGAGAGAGAGAGAGAGAGAGAGAGAGAGAGAGAGAGAGAGAGAGAGAGAGAGAGAGAGAGAGAGAGAGAGAGAGAGAGAGAGAGAGAGAGAGAGAGAGAGAGAGAGAGAGAGAGAGAGAGAGAGAGAGAGAGAGAGAGAGAGAGAGAGAGAGAGAGAGAGAGAGAGAGAGAGAGAGAGAGAGAGAGAGAGAGAGAGAGAGAGAGAGAGAGAGAGAGAGAGAGAGAGAGAGAGAGAGAGAGAGAGAGAGAGAGAGAGAGAGAGAGAGAGAGAGAGAGAGAGAGAGAGAGAGAGAGAGAGAGAGAGAGAGAGAGAGAGAGAGAGAGAGAGAGAGAGAGAGAGAGAGAGAGAGAGAGAGAGAGAGAGAGAGAGAGAGAGAGAGAGAGAGAGAGGAGAGAGAGAGAGAGAGAGAGAGAGAGAGAGAGAGAGAGAGAGAGAGAGAGAGAGAGAGAGAGAGAGAGAGAGAGAGAGAGAGAGAGAGAGAGAGAGAGAGAGGAGAGAGAGAGAGAGAGAGAGAGAGAGAGAGAGAGAGAGAGAGAGAGAGAGAGAGAGAGAGAGAGAGAGAGAGAGAGAGAGAGAGAGAGAGAGAGAGAGAGAGAGAGAGAGAGAGAGAGAGAGAGGGAGAGTAAAATTATCCACTGAGGTCTGATTAAGTCCTTTTGGGGACCTTAATCATTAGGACGTCCAATGATTAACGCAAAGTGAAGCGTATTCAGATGGTATATTGACAACATTCAGCATATCTCATAATGACCTAGTAGTACTTGGTGCACAAATACCTTTCCCAAAGGAATCGCAAAACATAATTAAACACAACTGTACCGTACAGTGTTATATATTTATTTCAGTTTGAACAATTTTTAACATTAACATTCCAACATTCATTTTAGCAAGTTCTCTCATAATGACGTGTGGGTTAGCAATGTCAAAGGCTGACTTAAGATCTAGGAAAGTGGTATATGACCTATCAGTATGCAGGGTGAGGAATGTAGTAATACAGTGATGTACACTCTTTCCATGCATAAAGCCATATATCTGGGAAGACAACATATTATTAATTTTGTAAAGGAGACGGTTGAGAACCATCTTCTCAAGACACTTATAGAGACAACTAGTGAGGGAGACTGGGCATAAAGCACTCGGCTGGTGAGGTTTAGGAATGGGAATAATAACACTGTTGGTCCATGACTTAGGAAGCTCCCCAGTTACATAGCTCATATTATACAATTGAAGAAAGGTATTCCTTGGAACTAGCAGAAGCATAAGCAGTATGCCTTAAGTAACTCCATCCTCCCCGGGTGATGTAGCTTTGCCTTTATGTAGAGCAGAATCTAGTTTGTATTCAGTAAAAAGCATGTCACAGTCATCCTCTTGATGAAGCATGAAGTCAAGGAACCTTGCCCTATCAGTATATCTATCATTTAATTCATTCTGTGAGGGTAGAGGAAGACTGTCAAAGCTGGAAGTCGTGGCCCAAGCATCAACAAGATCATTTGCTCTGTGCAGAGGATTAGGGTACGAGATCTCTGCAGCATTTTTCCCTTTGATCTTGTTGATATCCTTCCATGCCCGACTTAGTGGCGTGTGAGAATTGAGACCACGGACAAAAGTTTCCCAGTCTGTCTGCCTCAGCTCCACCATACGTTCCCTGGTCTTAGCCAGAGCCACTTGAAAGAGCCGAAGCATTTCAGCAGTGCGGGTCCTTCTACAAGCTAGTCCAATTATTCTGGCAGTGCGTTTTAGTGCATGCAATTTAGAATCATTATAATAAGCATAAGTGCTATGACCAGTGTAATTTGGGTTACGTGGCCTGGACGATGAATCAAGTGATTCTATAAACTGCTCGATAGTACCTGTGAGCTCATTGTTAAAATCTTCAACTGATGAAGGCTCAGATGAACTGCACCAATCTGACACATGAGCAACAAGATTGTCTCGTTGATCGATGGGCAGAGCCAGCCTCTTCCGCTTGAACACTCCACCAGGGAGGATAGAGCTGCCAATGCTTACAGTGGCTAATATGGGCAGATGATCAGACGCCATATCTGGCACTATTGACGAGGCACAGACGGTGTGGGAGACGTTGACACCGAGACATAGATCAAGAATACCTCCGTAGATATGCGTTGGTTCAAGGTCACCCACAATCTGTGCATCATCGTGACTACCTAATAGTGACACCAGTTGGTTGCCGTTACGATTACTGAACTGCGAATTACCAATATTCCTATGCCTAGTGTTATAATCACCAATAATGATGGTAGGCACAGTCTGAATGCAGATAGGAAGGTCAGCATAATTAAAGTTACAAGGAGTTGATTATTTAGTACATAGTTGTTTTTCTTTTTAATTGGATGATAGAGGAGGAGTCTTTAACGTGATTGGTAATACATACACACATACATACATACATACATACATACATACATACATACATACATACATACATACATACATACATACATACATACATACATACATACATACATACATACATACATGCGTGCATACATACATCCATCCATCCATACATACGTACGTACATACATACATACATACATACATACATACATACATACATACATACATACATACATACATACATACATACATACATACATACATACATACATACATACATACATGCATACATACATGCGTGCGTACATACATACATATATACATACATACATACATACATACATGCGTACATACATGCGTACATGCATGCGTACATCCATACATACATGCATGCGTACATACATACATACATGCATACATGCATGCATACATACATACATACATACATGCGTATATAAATACATACATACATACATACATACATACATACATACATACATACATACATACATACATACATACATACATACATACATACATACATACATGCATACATACATGCATACATACATGCATGCATACATACATACATACATACATGCATGCATGCGTACATACATACATCCATCCATCTATCCATACATACATGCATACATACATACATACATACATACATACATACATACATACATACATACATACATACATACATACATACATACATACATACATACATACATGCATACATACATACATACATACACGTCCAGTCAGCATATAGCTATTTCGGGACAAAATCCAATACAGTTTATATTGGTGAGACGCCACTGTGATGAGGAGTTTAAATATCACAGGAACTGTAGGTTAATGTGTGACATAAGTGAGGTTAGATGAAGCATCTACAAGCACCAGCTGGAGGCTGATGGAGTGTTGTGGAGGCTGGTGGTACTATGTCCAGATGTTGGAGGGTGGATTTGACTCTCCCACCCTCCCTCCCCCTCCCCCCCCACATTGACCGCAGTACGTCTAAGGTTACTTTCCACTCTCGCTTACCAAGGGTATAACCCCCGCCCCCCCCCCAACACACACACATGCATCAGATTCTTAACTTACAATATTTATTATTTACCAATTTATGTTACTACACTGACTCTCAATTTCACAATATTGTATAAACTTTGATGAATCGCTCGTCTATGGGTCATCCAATAATGTTAGCAGACTTCTAGATGTTACCACTGCTAGGTTTAGGCTCGGCTACAAGTACCTCTGGAAGTTTGTAACATCTGATGATCTAGATTTGACTAAATGTAAACTCTGTCAGCAGAACTATTCGCATACTTTGAGTCATTATATAATGGAATGTGAAAAATAGCGGAATTTAAAGATAACAACATCAATAGTGTCCATGAAATGTGTAAGTACTTCATTCATAATGATGTGCTGCCCGAAATCTTAGCGAAGTATCCAAAATTTGCTTACTGTAGGTAATGCATACACATGACTGTAAAGCTGCCGCCCAGTTGGGTGGGTGTGGAGCACATGACTGTAAAGCTGCCGCCCAGTTGGGTGGGTGTCGAGCACATGACTGTAAAGCAGCCGCCCAGTTGGGTGGGTGTGGAGCACATGACTGTAAAGCTGCCGCCCAGTTGGGTGGGTGTGGAGCACATGACTGTAAAGCTGCCGCCCAGTTGGGTGGGTGTGGAGCACATGACTGTAAAGCTGCCGCCCAGTTGGGTGGGTGTGCAGCAATACTAGTAACTGTGCGACTCCTCATAAATGTAAAGTGCCTTGTATAGTGACTGTTGTGAGCCTCTTGTTGAATCACTTGTGACACAAAAGATTACTGATGTGTGTATTTGTGGTGGTGATTAAATATGTATGTGTATGTATATATGTATACGTATGAATATGTACATGTATGCATAAGTATGTGTACATTAATAATTTTGTAACTAGCGTCAAAAGATTGTTATTTGCTTAGCTAAACGAACTAGAGGGTTCAGTTCCTGAACCGATTATGTGCCTCTGTAATCCTTTACACCACCGCCCACGGGATGTGTATTATGGGGTGCATAATAAAGAAAGAAAATGAATGGACCGAACCCCACAAATCATTTAGCTAAGCAAGTTACAATCTTGATGAGCTAGTTACAAAATTCACTATAAGTCGTCACATCATAAATGGGTTCGAGATGGACCACAAGTAGTGCATTACATAATTTATCAGTATTGTGCAGCCTGTGATCCCCGCCTGGCTGGATACTGATACCTAGGTAATTTTTATGTGTCCGGACACCGGAGATAAGGTGATATTATTTATTTAACTTAAGATATATATATTTTTAAATGTTGTCACATTAACGGCTACATCTTCCTTTCTTCTGACATATAGATTTTTAAGATTAATTAAAATATATGGAAACTAATTATACAATTTATTGGCTGGTGTGCAGGGCTTCACACTCTCAGAGCTAGCCATCAAGTAACTATCAAAACGCATATATCTTCGTTTTCACTTCAGTTATATTTATGACAAAGGATTTTAGATGTAGCCTATATTTCTACCTTTCAGATGACATAAATACTTTCGTTAATTACAATATCTAGATCAAACTAACATTGATTTTCAAAAGGTTGTATATTTTCCATCAATGGAGAGCATCAGCCAAGAAGCCTTCTTTAAAATATGAATATCTTTCCTCACCCAATAAGATCTAATCTCTGAATAAAACGCAAAAAACGACTTGATTGTAACCTATCCACCGCTGCCCATTGGATGGGGGAGAGGGGGTTATGTGTAGGATAAACAAATCAATTGTGACACTAGCCCTCCATATATGTCAGTTGCTTAAATTATAAACTGTACTTGTGGTCGGTCTCGAGCCCATTGTTGATGTGACAATGTGCATTGACTTTTGTAACTAGCTTATCAAGATTATAACTTCCTTGGCTATATGAATTGTGGGGCTCAGTCCCTGAGCCCATTATGCGCCTCTGTAACACTCCACTATCGCCCATAGGATGGGTATGGGGTGCATAATAAATGAACTAAAATAAGCTCTGCCTTTTTGATAACATATACAATTATAAGCTTTATTTGTGAATCTCAATTAATTAAACAATATATCACAGAGCCTGTAGGGTTCGGTGAGATGAGCGAAGAGACATGGGAGATTTCACATAAGTACAGTACATGGTAGTTTAAGTAGCGAACGCATGTCAACGAATAACGAGTATATATAACAACACTATTGTCCTATGAAGTCGATTTAACTTCCAAACATATATTTTTTTAATAAATGTTAAATGTTTTCTGGCTAGCTATGTTAGATTTTATTAAAAATACGTATTCTACTTGTTAACATTATAATTTAAATTTGTGATAATTTGTGCAGAGAAGTACGACAACTGGATATGCCAACAAACACTTTCCAAACAACGATATATCTTGGATAAGTCGTTCCACAACATTGACGCTTGGACCGTCGACTTCCTTTGATGCTACTTATTTACTTATTTCATAATGAAATTATATTAGTTTGGAGTAAATATATGTTTTCTCATGTTCTGCATTCAGCACCCACATTATAGTAAATATACCATATTACTTCATTACTTAAATAATGCTAGGAGGGTTTGAGTAGCTTTGGGTCTTTAGTGGACAGAATCTCCAATAGATGGGGCGAGAGTCGCTCCCTCTCTCTCGCCCGAGCAAGAGTCGAAACTTAATTTAAAATTGATATATCTTTGTTCTCGAACATGATATATTTCATTTGGTGAAATCATAATAATGTTCATATCTCGGTCTTTCTGGAGGCATATAAGATTTTAGGCTTTATTAGCGTATCTTTGATAATTATACAATATATCGGCAAGTGCGTAGGCGTCTGCACTCCATGCCCGACAAGCTACTGAGCGCTACTATAAAAACATATGTATCTTCACTTGAGCTATAAATATGTCTATTGTAATGTATTGAAAATGAAGCTCTTATTTCTATCTTGCTTAAGACATATAAAACATTTGTGTTTATTAACGAATTTACGTGAAATAAACATTGATCTGAGAGAGAGTTGCTCTGTCGTTCAGTCTGTACGGGGTGGGAGCTCCGTAATTTTTAAAATACATGTATCTTCATTAGAACTTTAAAAATGTCTATGATAAAGCGTTTAAAGTGAAGCTTATATGTCTGCCTTTCTTGAGACATATAAAACATATATGTTTATTAACGAATTCACGTGAAATAAACATTGTTCTGAGAGAGAGTTGCTCGGTCGATCAATCTGTCCGGGGTTAAAGCTCGGCTATTATAAAAGTACACGTATCTTCGCTTTAAATTTAAATATGCCCATGGTAAGGTATTTAGAATGAAGCTTATATTTCTATCTTTCTTGTGACATATAAAACTCTTACGTTTATTAAGGAATCTGTGTGAAATAGGCATGGTTCTGAGATGAATGCTGCGGTTTTCGAGCTCGACGCGCGGCAATGGACGCAATACACATCCAGTGGGTGTTATTGGACCCTATACCCATTTTATTTGTGGTTGGAGCCCCATACCCATTCTATGGGTGGTTGGAGCCCCATACCCATCCTGTGGGTTGTAGTGGACGCCATACTCATCCTGTGGGTGGTATTGGACCCCATACCCTTCCTGTGGGTGGATGTGATCCCCATACTCATCCTGTGGGTGGATGTGACCCTCATACCCATCCTGTGGGTGGTATTGGACCCCTTTCCCACCTAACAGGCGGTAGGTGACAATATACCCATCCTAGCTATAGTTGGTATAGTAAACACAATACCGTCCTGTTTGCAGTAGTTTACCCCATAGACATTCAAATGTAACATCGTTTTCTGTTAGCGTTCCTACAAAACATTCTTTAAAGATTTTTAAAGCCAAACTATGGTATATAATATTGATTGGTGAAGCACTGTTATTCTATGTAATAATTTATAGTGCTTATTATAATTTACTAAAAACAACTAATATTTCTCAAAACAAAACTACGAGCCTTCAATAGGATATAGCTGATCTGTAATATTATAAGAGCATGGACAACAGTAGGTAAATTTCACAACCCATGTGGGACCTGAAAACTACAATTTTCCTTATAATTGAACTAATCACGAATATTCTGCTATCTATGTTGACGGACGGGTACTGTGACACGTAAATTGGTACGTGAGGAAGAGTTTGGGCCTTGGTAAAAAAAGTAACTGGGAATATATCACATATTTACTAATTCATATTCAACATATTGACTTTAAGCATTAAGTCATATATGTGCTGTCTTGTGTGAGAACAGGTTGGGGGGGGAGGGGTTTGGGCAAAATGTGACCCATCGCCGCTCTCAGTAATTGGCATATTTTCGGAATAAAAAGTCGTAATTTCAAACTGCGAATACGTTCAAAGAGCCAGAATTTTGCTCCAAAATATGGCTCAAGGGTCGAATTTGAGGTGTTTGGGATATTTTGAAAACTGCAGGGGGGTTTGGGCAAAATGTGACCCATCTTGAGATTATCTTGAGATGATTTCGGGGCTTTTTAGTGTCTTCGCGGCCCGGTCCTCGACCTGGCCTCCACCCCCAGGAAGCAGCCTGTGACAGCTGACTAACACCCAGGTACCTATTTTACTGTTAGGGAACAGGAGCATAGGGTGAAAAAAACTCTGCCCATTTTTTCTCGCCGGCGCCTGGGATCGAACCCTGGACCACAGGATCAAAAGTCCCGCGAGCTGTCCGCTCGGCCGACCGGGTCTCCATGGCCGCATTCAGTAATTGGCATATTTTCGATATAAAAAGTCGTAATTTCAAACTGCGAATACGTGCAGAGACCCAGAATTTGGCTCCAAAATATGGCTCAATCGTCTAATTTGGGATATTTGGAAAACTTTAGGGGGGTTTGGGCAAAATGTGACAAATCGTAGCTTGCAGTAATTGGCATATTTTTGGTATAAAAAGTCGTAATTTCAAACTGCGAATACGTGCAGAGAGCTAGAATTTGGCTCCAAAATACGGCTAAAGGGTCGAATTTGGGATGTTTGGGATATTTTGAAAACTGCAGTGGGTTCGGCCAAATTGTGACCCATGGCCGATCTCAGTAATTGGCATATTTTCGGTTTAAAAAGTCGTAATTTCAAACTGCGAATACGTGCAGAGAGTCAGAATTTGGCTCCAAAATATGGCTCAAGGGTCGAATTTGGGATGTTTGGGATATTTTGAAAACTGCAGGAGGGTTTGGGCAAAATGTGACCCATCGCCGCTCTCAGTAAATGGCATATTTTCGGTTTAAAAAGTCGTAATTTCAAACTGCGAATACGTGCATAGAACCAGAATTTAGCTTCAAAATATGGCTCAAGGGTCGAATTAGGGATGTTAGGAATATTTTGAAAACTGCAGGGGGTTTTGGGCAAAATGTGCCCCATCGCCGCTCACAGTAATTGGCGTATTTTCGGTATAAAATTCGTAATTTCAAACGGCAAATACTTGCAGAAAGCCAGAGTTTGGCTCCTAAATATGGCTTAAGCGTCAAATTTGGGATGTTTGGGATTTTTTAAAACTGCAGGGGGGGTTTGGGCAAAATGTGACCCATCGCTGCTCTAAATAATTGGCATATTTTCGGTATAAAAAGTCGTAATTTCAAACTGCGAATGCTTGCAGAGAGCCAGAGTTTGGCTCAAAAATATGGCTCAAGGATCGAATTTAGGATGTCTGGGATATTTTAAAAACTGCAGAGGGGGTTTGGGGAAAAAGATGGCCCATCGCTTCTCTCAGGAATTGGAATATTTTCGGTATAAAAAGTCGTAATTTCAAACTGCGAATACGTGCAGAGAGGCAGAATTTGGCTCCAAAATATGGCTCAAGCGTCGAATTTGGGATGTTTGGGATATTTTGAAAACTGCCGGGTGGGCTTGGGCAAAGTGTGACCCATCGCTGCTCTTAGTAATTGGCATATTTTTGGTGTAAAATTCGTAATTTTAACTGCGAATACATGCAAAGAGCCAGAATTTGGCTCCATGATATGGCTCAAGCTTCGAATTTGGGATCTTTGGAATATTTTGAATACTGCTGGGAGGGTTTGGGCAAAATGTGATCCATCGCCGCTTTCATTAACTGGCATATTATCGGTATAAAAAGTCGTAATTTTAAACTGCGAATACGTGCAGAGAGCCAGAATTTGGCTCCAAAATATGACTCAAGGGGTCGAATTTGGGATGTTTGGGATATTTTGAAAACTGCACTGGAGGTTTGGGCTAAATGTGACCCACCGCCGCTATCAGTAATTGCCATATTTTCTGTGTAAAAAGTCGTTTTTTCAAACTGCGAATACGTGCATAGAGCCAGAATTTGGCTCCAAAATATGGCTCAAGCTTCGAATTTACGATGTTTGGAATATTTTGAAAACTGCAGGGGCTGTTTGGGCAAAATGTGACCCATCGATGCTCTCAAAAATTTGCATATTTTCGGTATAAAAAGTCGTAATTTCAAACTGCGAAAAAGGGCAGAGAGCGAGAATTTGGCCCCAAAATGTTGCTCAAGCGTCGAATTTGGGATGTTTGGGATATTTTGAAAACTGCAGGGAGACTTTGGGCAAAATATGATCCATCGCCGCTTTCAGTAATTGGCATATTTTTGGTTTAAAATTCGAAATTTCAAACTGCGAATACGGTCAAAGAGCGAGTATTTGGCTCCAAAATATGGCTCAACGGTCGATTTTGGAATGTTTGGGATAGTTTAAAAACTGCAGTGGGAGTTTGTGCAAAATGTGACATATCGCAGGTATCAAAAATTGGCATATTTTCGGTATAAAAAGTCGTAATTTAAAGCTGCGAATACGTTCAGAGAGCCAGAATTTGGCTCCTAAATATGGCTCAAGCGTCGAATTTGGAATATTTTGAAAACTGCAGGGGGGAGGGGCAAAATGTGACCCATCGCGCCTCTCAGAAATTGGCATATTTTCTGTATAAAAAATTCTTAATTTCAAACTGCGAATATGTGTAGAGAGCTAGAATTTGGATCCAAAATATGGTTCAAGCGTCGAATTTTGGAGGTTTTGGATATTTTGAAAACTGCTGGGGGAGTTTGGGCTAAATGTGACCCATCGGCGCTCTCAGTAATTGCATATTTTCGGTATAAAAATTCGTAATTTCAAACAGCGAATACGTGCAGAGAGAAAGAATTTGGCTCCAAAATATGGCTCAATCCTCAAATTTGGGATGTTTTGGATATTTTGAAAACTGCTGGGGGAGGGGTTGGGGCAAAATGTGACCCATCGCCACTCTCAGTAATTGGAATATTTTCGGAATAAAAAGTCGTAATTTCAAACTGCGAATATGTGCAGAGAGCCAAAATTTGGCTTCAAAATATGGCTCAAGGGTCGAATTAGGGATGTTTGGAATATTTTGAAAACTGCAGAGGGTTTTGGGCAAAATGTGAAACATCGCCGCTCTCAGTAATTGGCATATTTTCGGTGTAAAATTCGTAATTTTAACTGTGAATACGTGCAGAAAGACAGAATTTGGCTCCATGATATGGCTCAAGCTTCGAATTTTGGATCTTTGGAATATTTTAAATACTGCTGGGAGGGTTTGGGCAAAATGTGATCCATCGCCGCTTTCATTAACTGGCATATTATCGGGATAAAAAGTCGTAATTTTAAACTGCGAATACGTGCAGAGAGCCAGAATTTGGCTCCAAAATATGACTCAAGGGGTCGAATTTGGGATGTTTCGGAAATTTTAAAAACTGCAGGGGGGTTTGGGCTAAATGTGACCCATCACCGCTCTCCGTAATTGCCATATTTTCGGTTTAAAAAGTCGTTTTTTCAAACTGCGAATACGTGCATAGAGTCAGAATTTGGCTCCAAAATATGGCTCAAGCGTCGAATTTGGAATATTTTGAAAACTGCAGGGGGGGTTTGGGCAAAATGTGACCCATCGCGCCTCTCAGAAATTGGCATATTTTCGGTATAAAAAATTCTTAATTTCAAACTGCGAATATGTGTAAAGAGCTAGAATTTGGATCCAAAATATGGTTCAATCGTCAAATTTGGGATGTTTTGGATATTTTGAAAACTGCTGGGATTAGGCTTCAAAATATGGCTCAAGGGTCGAATTAGGGATGTTAGGAATATTTTGAAAACTGCAGGGGGTTTTGGGCAAAATGTGAAACATCGCCGCTCTCAGTAATTGGCATATTTTCGGTATGAAAAGTCGTAATATCAAACTGCGAGTACGTGAAGTAAGCTAGAATTTGTCTTTAAAATATGGTTCAAGGGTCTAATTTGGGATGTTTGGGCTATTTTGAAAACTGCAGGGAGGGTCTGGGCAAAATGTGACCCATCGCCGCTCACAGTAATTGGCGTATTTTCGGTATAAAATTCGTAATTTCAAACGGCAAATACTTGCAGAGAGCCAGAGTTTGGCTCCTAAATATGGCTTAAGCGTCAAATTTGGGATGTTTGGGATTTTTGAAAACTGCAGGGGGGTTTGGGCAAAATGTGACCCATCGCTGCTCTAAATAATTGGCATATTTTCGGTATAAAAAGTCGTAATTTCAAACTGCGAAAAAGTGCAGAGAGCGAAAATTTGGCTCCAAAATGTTGCTCAAGCGTCGAATTTGGGATGTTTGGGATATTTTGAAAACTGCAGGGAGAGTTTGGGCAAAATATGATCCATCGCCGCTTTCAGTAATTAGCATATTTTCGGTTTAAAACGTCGAAATTTCAAACTGCGAATACGGTCAGATAGCGAGTATTTGGCTCCAAAATATGGCTCACCGGTCGATTTTGGGATGTTTGGGATATTTTAAAACCTGCAGTGGGAGTTTGGGCAAAATGTGACCCATCGCTCCTTTCAATATTTAGCATATTTTAGGTATAAAAAGTCGTAATTTCAAACTGCGAATACTTGCAGAAAGCCAGAGTTTGGCTCCGAAATATGGCTCAAGGATCGAATTTAGGATGTCTGGGATATTTTGAAATCTGCAGGGGGGTTTGGGGAAATAGATGACCCATCGCTACTCTCAGGAATTGGAATATTTTTGGTATAGAAAGTCGTAATTTCAAACTGCGAATACGTGAAGAGAGGCCGAATTTGGCTCCAAAATATGGCTCAAGCGTCGAATTTGAGATGTTTGGGATATTTTGAAAGCTGCAGGGTGGGTTTGGGCAAAAGGTGACCCATCCCCGCTTTCAGTAATTGGCATTTTTTCGGTGTAAAATTCGTAATTTTAACTGTAAATACGTGCAGAGAGCCAAAATTTGGCACCAAAATATGGCTCAAGCTTCGAATTTGGGATGTTTTAAATATTTTGAATACTGCTGGGAGGGTTTGGGCAAATTGTGATCCATCGCCGCTTTCAGTAACTGGCATATTATCGGTATAAAAATGATTCTTTAAACTTTATGTGTTTTAAACAAAATATCATCGAATTAGGCAATATTTTGCCTTTTTCTACGTTTTTGTGAATTTTCAGTTTATTGGTATTAATTCATTAAATATACGATAAAAATGATGCAAACACATAATTGATTAGATAATAACCTTAAATACTTCATTTTCAATCATCTATTTGTTTCTCGTTAAAATACTGAGTAAGATATTGAAAAGGGGAGAAGTTCGGTTTTTATTGCATATATCGACGTTTCAGCCGGAATAGAGCGGTTTTACGTGTACATCTTCCATCGGTAATATAAACGGAAAATCAGGAACATTTAGTTAATTCCAATGAAAAAACATTGATTTTTGTCATTTGTATTGGAAACAACATTGTCATATGCCTTTTCTTGGATCTTCTTAATACGAAACCTCGCTCAATGATTCGAAGTTAAAATCCCCATATTTGGTATAATAGTGACTTTTTTCACGTTTTTCATGTAGTTTGATGTTACGTAAATATGTTTATTTTTACCAATACTTCGATACTATTTCATGTAGCATCACGATATGTGATTTGGCCTTCAAATCTCAGAATTTCACATAATATTGCATTTTAAGCAAGTTTTCTTGCATTTTGTTTCGTACTAAAAATCATCGAATTTAGCAATATTTTGACGTTTATCATCCCCTTTTCCTTTATGTGATATAAACAAAATATCATCGAGTTAGGCAATATTTTGCCGTTTTTCCACGTTTTTGTGAATTTTCAGTTTATTGGTATTAATTCAATAAATATACGATTAAAATGATGCAAACACATAATTGATTAGAAATTAACCTTAAATACTTCATTTGCAAACAACTATTTGTTTCTCGTTAAAATACAGAGTAAAATATTGAAAAGGAGAAAAGTTCTGTTCTTATTACATATATCGACGTTTCAGCCAGATTAGAGCGGTTTTACGTGAACATCTTCCATCGGTAATATAAACGGAAAATCAGGAACATTTTAGTTAATTCTAATGAAAACGCATTGATTTTTATCATTTGTAATGGAAACAACATTGTCATATGTCTTTTCTTGAATCTTCTTAATACGAAACCTCGCTCTGTGATTTGAAGTTAAAATTCTCAAATATGGTATAATAGTGACTTTTTTCACGTTTTTCATGTAGTTTGATATTACGTATATATATTAATTTTTACCAATATTTCGAAACTATTTCATGTAGTATCACGATTTGTGATTTGGCCTTCAAATCTCAGAATTTCGCATAATATTGCATTTTAAGCAAGTTTTCTTGCATTTTGTTTCGTACTAAAAATCTTCGAATTTAGCAATATTTTGACGTTTATCATCCCCTTTTCGTTTATGTGATTTAAGCAAAGTATAATCGAATTAGGCAATATTTTGCCGTTTTTCCACGTTTTGTGAATTTTCAGTTTATTGTTATTAATTCATTAAATATACGATAAAAATGATGCAAACACATAATTGGTTAGAAATTAACCTTAAATACTTCATTTGCTATCAACTATTTGTTTCTCGTTAAAATACAGAGTAAGATATTAAAAAGGAGAGAAGTTCTGTTCTTATTGCATATATCGACGTTTCAGCCGGATTAGAGCGGTTTTACGTGAACATCTTCCATCGGTAATATAAACGGAAAATCAGGAACATTTTAGTTATCTCTAATGAAAACACATTGATTTTTATCATTTGTATAGGAAACAACATTGTCATATGTCTTTTCTTTGATCTAAATAATACGAAAACTCGCCTAATGATTCGAAGTTTAAATCCTCAAATTTGGTATAATAGTGACTTTTTCACGTTTTTCATGTAGTTTGATTTTACGTATATATATTCATTTTTACCAATATTTCGATACTATTTCATGTAGTATCACGATATGTGATTTGGCCTTCAAATCTCAGAATTTCGCATAATATTGCATTTTAAGCAAGTTTTCTTGCATTTTGTTTCGTACTAAAAATCATCGAATTTAGCAATATTTTGACGTTTATCATCCCCTTTTCCTCTATGTGATTTAAAAAAAATATCATCGAATTAGGCAATATTTTGCCGTTTTTCCACGTTTTTGTGAATTTTCAGTTTATTGGTAATAATTAATTAAATATACGATAAAAATGATGCAAACACATAATTGATTAGATAATAACCTTAAATACTTCGTTTTCAATCATCTATTTGTTTCTCGTTAAAATACTGAGTAAGATATTGAAAAGGGGAGAAGTTCGGTTTTTATTGCATATATCGACGTTTCAGCCGGAATAGAGCGGTTTTACGTGTACATCTTCCATCGGTAATATAAACGGAAAATCAGGAACATTTAGTTAATTCCAATGAAAACACATTGATTTTTGTCATTTGTATTGGAAACAACATTGTCATATGCCTTTTTTTGGATCTTCTTAATACGAAACCTCGCTCAATGATTCGAAGTTAAAATCCTCAAAATTGGTATAATAGTGACTTTTTTCACGTTTTTTTGTAGTTTGATATTACGTAAATATGTTTATTTTTACCAATACTTCGATACTATTTCATGTAATATCACGATATGTGATTTGGCCTTCAAATCTCAGAATTTCGCATAATATTGCATTTTAAGCAAGTTTTCTTGCATTTTGTTTCGTACTAAAAATCATCGAATTTAGCAATATTTTGACGTTTATCATCCCCTTTTCGTTTATGTGATTTAAACAAAATATAATCGAATTAGGTAATATTTTGCGGTTTTTCCACGTTTTTGTGAATTTTCAGTTTATTGTTATTAATTCATTAAATATACGATAAAAATGATACAAACACATATTTGATTAGAAATTAACCTTAAATACTTCATTTGCAATCAACTATTTGTTTCTCGTTAAAATACAGAGTAAGATATTGAAAAGGGGAAAAGTTCTGTTTTTATTGCATATATCGACGTTTCAGCCGGATTAGAGCGGTTTTACGTGTACTTCTTCCATCGGTAATATAAACGGAAATTCAGGAACATTTTAGTTATCTCTAATGAAAACACATTGATTTTTATCATTTGTAATGGAAACAACATTGTCATATGTCTTTTCTTTGATCTAAATAATACGAAACCTCGCCTAATGATTCGAAGTTTAAATCCTCAAATTTGGTATAATAGTGACTTTTTTCACGTTTTTCATGTAGTTTGATTTTACGTATATATATTCATTTTTACCAATATTTCGATACTATTTCATGTAGTATCACGATATGTGATTTGGCCTTCAAATCTCAGAATTTCGAATAATATTGCATTTTAAGCAAGTTTTCTTGCATTTTGTTTCGTACTAAAAATCATCGAATTTAGCAATATTTTGACGTTTATCATCCCCTTTTCCTCTATGTGATTTAAACAAAATATCATCGAATTAGGCAATATTTTGCCGTTTTTCCACGTTTTTGTGAATTTTCAGTTTATTGGTAATAATTAATTAAATATACGATAAAAATGATACAAACACATAATTGATTAGAAATTAACCTTAAATACGTCATTTTCAATCAACTATTTGTTTCTCGTTAAAATACAGAGTAAGATAATGAAAAGGGGAGAAGTTCTGTTTTTATTGCATATATCGAGGTTTCACCAGGATTAGAGCGGTTTTGCGTGTACATCTTCAATCGGTAATATAAACGGAAAATCAGGAACATTTTAGTTAATTCTAATGAAAAAGCACTGATTTTTCAGAGCACATAATTGATTAGATAATAATTGATTAGATTATTACACATATTAGATTACACATAATTGATTAGATAATAACCTTAAATACTTCATCTTCAATCATCTATTTGTTTCTCGTTAAAATACTGAGTAAGATATTGAAAAGGGGAGAAGTTCGGTTTTTATTGCATATATCGACGTTTCAGCCGGAATAGAGCGGTTTTACGTGTACATCTTCCATCGGTAATATAAACGGAAAATCAGGAACATTTAGTTAATTCCAATGAAAACACATTGATTTTTATCATTTGTATTGGAAACAACATTGTCATATGTCTTTTCTTGGATCTTCTTAATACGAAACCTCGCTCAATGATTCGAAGTTAAAATCCTCAAATTTGGTATAATAGTGACTTTTTTCACGTTTTTCATGTAGTTTGATGTTACGTAAATGTTTATTTTTACCAATACTTCGATACTATTTCATGTAGTATCACGATATGTGATTTGGCCTTCAAATCTCAGAATTTCGCATAATATTGCATTTTAAGCAAGTTTTCTTGCATTTTGTTTCGTACTAAAAATCATCGAATTTAGCAATATTTTGACGTTTATCATCCCCTTTTCCTTTATGTGATATAAACAAAATATCATCGAGTTAGGCAATATTTTGCCGTTTTTCCACGTTTTTGTGAATTTTCAGTTTATTGGTATTAATTCAATAAATATACGATTAAAATGATGCAAACACATAATTGATTAGAAATTAACCTTAAATACTTCATTTGCAAACAACTATTTGTTTCTCGTTAAAATACAGAGTAAAATATTGAAAAGGAGAAAAGTTCTGTTCTTATTACATATATCGACGTTTCAGCCAGATTAGAGCGGTTTTACGTGAACATCTTCCATCGGTAATATAAACGGAAAATCAGGAACATTTTAGTTAATTCTAATGAAAACGCATTGATTTTTATCATTTGTAATGGAAACAACATTGTCATATGTCTTTTCTTGAATCTTCTTAATACGAAACCTCGCTCTGTGATTTGAAGTTAAAATTCTCAAATATGGTATAATAGTGACTTTTTTCACGTTTTTCATGTAGTTTGATATTACGTATATATATTAATTTTTACCAATATTTCGAAACTATTTCATGTAGTATCACGATTTGTGATTTGGCCTTCAAATCTCAGAATTTCGCATAATATTGCATTTTAAGCAAGTTTTCTTGCATTTTGTTTCGTACTAAAAATCTTCGAATTTAGCAATATTTTGACGTTTATCATCCCCTTTTCGTTTATGTGATTTAAGCAAAGTATAATCGAATTAGGCAATATTTTGCCGTTTTTCCACGTTTTGTGAATTTTCAGTTTATTGTTATTAATTCATTAAATATACGATAAAAATGATGCAAACACATAATTGGTTAGAAATTAACCTTAAATACTTCATTTGCTATCAACTATTTGTTTCTCGTTAAAATACAGAGTAAGATATTAAAAAGGAGAGAAGTTCTGTTCTTATTGCATATATCGACGTTTCAGCCGGATTAGAGCGGTTTTACGTGAACATCTTCCATCGGTAATATAAACGGAAAATCAGGAACATTTTAGTTATCTCTAATGAAAACACATTGATTTTTATCATTTGTATCGGAAACAACATTGTCATATGTCTTTTCTTTGATCTAAATAATACGAAAACTCGCCTAATGATTCGTAGTTTAAATCCTCAAATTTGGTATAATAGTGACTTTTTCACGTTTTTCATGTAGTTTGATTTTACGTATATATATTCATTTTTACCAATATTTCGATACTATTTCATGTAGTATCACGATATGTGATTTGGCCTTCAAATCTCAGAATTTCGCATAATATTGCATTTTAAGCAAGTTTTCTTGCATTTTGTTTCGTACTAAAAATCATCGAATTTAGCAATATTTTGACGTTTATCATCCCCTTTTCCTCTATGTGATTTAAAAAAAATATCATCGAATTAGGCAATATTTTGCCGTTTTTCCACGTTTTTGTGAATTTTCAGTTTATTGGTAATAATTAATTAAATATACGATAAAAATGATGCAAACACATAATTGATTAGATAATAACCTTAAATACTTCGTTTTCAATCATCTATTTGTTTCTCGTTAAAATACTGAGTAAGATATTGAAAAGGGGAGAAGTTCGGTTTTTATTGCATATATCGACGTTTCAGCCGGAATAGAGCGGTTTTACGTGTACATCTTCCATCGGTAATATAAACGGAAAATCAGGAACATTTAGTTAATTCCAATGAAAACACATTGATTTTTGTCATTTGTATTGGAAACAACATTGTCATATGCCTTTTTTTGGATCTTCTTAATACGAAACCTCGCTCAATGATTCGAAGTTAAAATCCTCAAAATTGGTATAATAGTGACTTTTTTCACGTTTTTTTGTAGTTTGATATTACGTAAATATGTTTATTTTTACCAATACTTCGATACTATTTCATGTAATATCACGATATGTGATTTGGCCTTCAAATCTCAGAATTTCGCATAATATTGCATTTTAAGCAAGTTTTCTTGCATTTTGTTTCGTACTAAAAATCATCGAATTTAGCAATATTTTGACGTTTATCATCCCCTTTTCGTTTATGTGATTTAAACAAAATATAATCGAATTAGGTAATATTTTGCCGTTTTTCCACGTTTTTGTGAATTTTCAGTTTATTGTTATTAATTCATTAAATATACGATAAAAATGATACAAACACATATTTGATTAGAAATTAACCTTAAATACTTCATTTGCAATCAACTATTTGTTTCTCGTTAAAATACAGAGTAAGATATTGAAAAGGGGAAAAGTTCTGTTTTTATTGCATATATCGACGTTTCAGCCGGATTAGAGCGGTTTTACGTGTACTTCTTCCATCGGTAATATAAACGGAAATTCAGGAACATTTTAGTTATCTCTAATGAAAACACATTGATTTTTATCATTTGTAATGGAAACAACATTGTCATATGTCTTTTCTTTGATCTAAATAATACGAAACCTCGCCTAATGATTCGAAGTTTAAATCCTCAAATTTGGTATAATAGTGACTTTTTTCACGTTTTTCATGTAGTTTGATTTTACGTATATATATTCATTTTTACCAATATTTCGATACTATTTCATGTAGTATCACGATATGTGATTTGGCCTTCAAATCTCAGAATTTCGAATAATATTGCATTTTAAGCAAGTTTTCTTGCATTTTGTTTCGTACTAAAAATCATCGAATTTAGCAATATTTTGACGTTTATCATCCCCTTTTCCTCTATGTGATTTAAACAAAATATCATCGAATTAGGCAATATTTTGCCGTTTTTCCACGTTTTTGTGAATTTTCAGTTTATTGGTAATAATTAATTAAATATACGATAAAAATGATACAAACACATAATTGATTAGAAATTAACCTTAAATACGTCATTTTCAATCAACTATTTGTTTCTCGTTAAAATACAGAGTAAGATAATGAAAAGGGGAGAAGTTCTGTTTTTATTGCATATATCGAGGTTTCACCAGGATTAGAGCGGTTTTGCGTGTACATCTTCAATCGGTAATATAAACGGAAAATCAGGAACATTTTAGTTAATTCTAATGAAAAAGCACTGATTTTTCAGAGCACATAATTGATTAGATAATAATTGATTAGATTATTACACATATTAGATTACACATAATTGATTAGATAATAACCTTAAATACTTCATCTTCAATCATCTATTTGTTTCTCGTTAAAATACTGAGTAAGATATTGAAAAGGGGAGAAGTTCGGTTTTTATTGCATATATCGACGTTTCAGCCGGAATAGAGCGGTTTTACGTGTACATCTTCCATCGGTAATATAAACGGAAAATCAGGAACATTTAGTTAATTCCAATGAAAACACATTGATTTTTATCATTTGTATTGGAAACAACATTGTCATATGTCTTTTCTTGGATCTTCTTAATACGAAACCTCGCTCAATGATTCGAAGTTAAAATCCTCAAATTTGGTATAATAGTGACTTTTTTCACGTTTTTCATGTAGTTTGATGTTACGTAAATGTTTATTTTTACCAATACTTCGATACTATTTCATGTAGTATCACGATATGTGATTTGGCCTTCAAATCTCAGAATTTCGCATAATATTGCATTTTAAGCAAGTTTTCTTGCATTTTGTTTCGTACTAAAAATCATCGAATTTAGCAATATTTTGACGTTTATCATCCCCTTTTCCTTTATGTGATATAAACAAAATATCATCGATTTAGGCAATATTTTGCCGTTTTTCCACGTTTTAGTGAATTTTCAGTTTACTGGTATTAATTCAATAAATATACGATTAAAATGATGCAAACACATAATTGATTAGAAATTAACCTTAAATACTTCATTTGCAAACAACTATTTGTTTCTCGTTAAAATACAGAGTAAGATATTGAAATGGAGAGAAGTTCTGTTCTTATTACATATATCGACTTTTCAGCCAGATTAGAGCGGTTTTACGTGAACATCTTCCATCGGTAATATAAACGGAAAATCAGGAACATTTTAGTTAATTCTAATGAAAACGCATTGATTTTTATCATTTGTAATGGAAACAACATTGTCATATGTCTTTTCTTGAATATTCTTAATACGAAACCTCGCTCTGTGATTTGAAGTTAAAATCCTCAAAAATGGTATAATAGTGACTTTTTTCACGTTTTTCATGTAGTTTGATATTACGTATATATATTAATTTTTACCAATATTTCGAAACTATTTCATGTAGTATCACGATTTGTGATTTGGCCTTCAAATCTCAGAATTTCGCATAATATTGCATTTTAAGCAAGTTTTCTTGCATTTTGTTTCGTACTAAAAATCATCGAATTTAGCAATATTTTGACGTTTATCATCCTCTTTTCGTTTATGTGATTTAAACAAAGTATAATCGAATTAGGCAATATTTTGCCGTTTTTCCACGTTTTTGTGAATTTTCAGTTTATTGTTATTAATTCATTAAATATACGATAAAAATGATGCAAACACATAATTGATTAGAAATTAACCTTAAATACTTCATTTGCTATCAACTATTTGTTTCTCGTTAAAATACAGAGTAAGATATTAAAAAGGAGAGAAGTTCTGTTCTTATTGCATATATCGACGTTTCAGCCGGATTAGAGCGGTTTTACGTGAACATCTTCCATCGGTAATATAAACGGAAAATCAGGAACATTTTAGTTAATTCTAAAGAAAACGCATTGATTTTCATATTTTTTATTGGAAACAACATTGTCATATGTCTTTTCTTGGATCTTCTTAATACGAAACCTCGCTCTGTGATTTGAAGATAAAATCCTCATATATGGTAAAATAGTGACTTTTTTCACGTTTTCTATGTAGTGTGATTTTACGTAAATATATTCATTTTTATCAATATTTCGATATTACATCATGTTTTCTCACGATATGTGATTTGGCCGTCATATCACAGAATTTTGCAAATTTTGCATTTTTAAGCAAGTTTCTTGCATTTTGTTTTGTACTAAAAATCATCGAATTTAGCGTTAGTTAGTGACTATGACGTTTATCATCCCCTTTTCCTTTATGTGATTTAAACAAAATATCATCGAATTAGGCAATATTTTGCCTTTTTCTATGTTTTTGTGAATTTTCAGTTTATTGGTATTAATTCATTAAATATACGATAAAAATGATGCAAACACATAATTGATTGGATAATAACCTTAAATACTTCATTTTCAATCATCTATTTGTTTCTCGTTAAAATACTGAGTAAGATATTGAAAAGGGGAGAAGTTCGGTTTTTATTGCATATATCGACGTTTCAGCCGGAATAGAGCGGTTTTACGTGTACATCTTCCATCGGTAATATAAACGGAAAATCAGGAACATTTAGTTAATTCCAATGAAACAACATTGATTTTTGTCATTTGTATTGGAAACAACATTGTCATATGCCTTTTCTTAGATCTTCTTAATACTAAACCTCGCTCAATGATTCGAAGTTAAAATCCTCATATTTGGTATAATAGTGACTTTTTTCACGTTTTTCATGTAGTTTGATGTTACGTAAATATGTTTATTTTTACCAATACTTCGATACTATTTCATGTAGTATCACGATATGTGATTTGGCCTTCAAATCTCAGAATTTCGCATAATATTGCATTTTAAGCAAGTTTTCTTGCATTTTGTTTCGTACTAAAAATCATCAAATTTAGCAATATTTTGGCGTTTATCATCCCCTTTTCCTTTATGTGATATAAACAAAATATCATCGAGTTAGGCAATATTTTGCCGTTTTTCCACGTTTTTGTGAATTTTCAGTTTATTGGTATTAATTCAATAAATATACGATTAAAATGATGCAAACACATAATTGATTAGAAATTAACCTTAAATACTTCATTTGCAAACAACTATTTGTTTCTCGTTAAAATACAGAGTAAAATATTGAAAAGGAGAGAAGTTCTGTTCTTATTACATATATCGACGTTTCAGCCAGATTAGAGCGGTTTTACGTGAACATCTTCCATCGGTAATATAAACGGAAAATCAGGAACATTTTAGTTAATTCTAATGAAAACGCATTGATTTTTATCATTTGTAATGGAAACAACATTGTCATATGTCTTTTCTTGAATCTTCTTAATACGAAACCTCGCTCTGTGATTTGAAGTTAAAATCCTCAAATATGGTATAATAGTGATTTTTTTCACGTTTTTCATGTAGTTTGATATTACGTATATATATTAATTTTTACCAATATTTCGAAACTATTTCATGTAGTATCACGATTTGTGATTTGGCCTTCAAATCTCAGAATTTCGCATAATATTGCATTTTAAGCAAGTTTTCTTGCATTTTGTTTCGTACTAAAAATCATCGAATTTAGCAATATTTTGACGTTTATCATCCTCTTTTCGTTTATGTGATTTAAACAAAGTATAATCGAATTAGGCAATATTTTGCCGTTTTTCCACGTTTTTGTGAATTTTCAGTTTATTGTTATTAATTCATTAAATATACGATAAAAATGATGCAAACACATAATTGATTAGAAATTAACCTTAAATACTTCATTTGCTATCAACTATTTGTTTCTCGTTAAAATACAGAGTAAGATATTAAAAAGGAGAGAAGTTCTGTTCTTATTGCATATATCGACGTTTCAGCCGGATTAGAGCGGTTTTACGTGAACATCTTCCATCGGTAATATAAACGGAAAATCAGGAACATTTTAGTTAATTCTAAAGAAAACGCATTGATTTTCATATTTTTTATTGGAAACAACATTGTCATATGTCTTTTCTTGGATCTTCTTAATACGAAACCTCGCTCTGTGATTTGAAGATAAAATCCTCATATATGGTAAAATAGTGACTTTTTTCACGTTTTCTATGTAGTGTGATTTTACGTAAATATATTCATTTTTATCAATATTTCGATATTACATCATGTTTTCTCACGATATGTGATTTGGCCGTCATATCACAGAATTTTGCAAATTTTGCATTTTTAAGCAAGTTTCTTGCATTTTGTTTTGTACTAAAAATCATCGAATTTAGCGTTAGTTAGTGACTATGACGTTTATCATCCCCTTTTCCTTTATGTGATTTAAACAAAATATCATCGAATTAGGCAATATTTTGCCTTTTTCTATGTTTTTGTGAATTTTCAGTTTATTGGTATTAATTCATTAAATATACGATAAAAATGATGCAAACACATAATTGATTGGATAATAACCTTAAATACTTCATTTTCAATCATCTATTTGTTTCTCGTTAAAATACTGAGTAAGATATTGAAAAGGGGAGAAGTTCGGTTTTTATTGCATATATCGACGTTTCAGCCGGAATAGAGCGGTTTTACGTGTACATCTTCCATCGGTAATAAAAACGGAAAATCAGGAACATTTAGTTAATTCCAATGAAACAACATTGATTTTTGTCATTTGTATTGGAAACAACATTGTCATATGCCTTTTCTTAGATCTTCTTAATACTAAACCTCGCTCAATGATTCGAAGTTAAAATCCTCATATTTGGTATAATAGTGACTTTTTTCACGTTTTTCATGTAGTTTGATGTTACGTAAATATGTTTATTTTTACCAATACTTCGATACTATTTCATGTAGTATCACGATATGTGATTTGGCCTTCAAATCTCAGAATTTCGCATAATATTGCATTTTAAGCAAGTTTTCTTGCATTTTGTTTCGTACTAAAAATCATCAAATTTAGCAATATTTTGGCGTTTATCATCCCCTTTTCCTTTATGTGATATAAACAAAATATCATCGAGTTAGGCAATATTTTGCCGTTTTTCCACGTTTTTGTGAATTTTCAGTTTATTGGTATTAATTCAATAAATATACGATTAAAATGATGCAAACACATAATTGATTAGAAATTAACCTTAAATACTTCATTTGCAAACAACTATTTGTTTCTCGTTAAAATACAGAGTAAAATATTGAAAAGGAGAGAAGTTCTGTTCTTATTACATATATCGACGTTTCAGCCAGATTAGAGCGGTTTTACGTGAACATCTTCCATCGGTAATATAAACGGAAAATCAGGAACATTTTAGTTAATTCTAATGAAAACGCATTGATTTTTATCATTTGTAATGGAAACAACATTGTCATATGTCTTTTCTTGAATCTTCTTAATACGAAACCTCGCTCTGTGATTTGAAGTTAAAATCCTCAAATATGGTATAATAGTGATTTTTTTCACGTTTTTCATGTAGTTTGATATTACGTATATATATTAGTTTTTACCAATATTTCGAAACTATTTCATGTAGTATCACGATTTGTGATTTGGCCTTCAAATCTCAGAATTTCGCATAATATTGCATTTTAAGCAAGTTTTCTTGCATTTTGTTTCGTACTAAAAATCATCGAATTTAGCAATATTTTGACTTTATCATCCCCTTTTCGTTTATGTGATTTAAACAAAGTATAATCGAATTAGGCAATATTTTGCCGTTTTTCCACGTTTTTGTGAATTTTCAGTTTATTGTTATTAATTCATTAAATATACGATAAAAATGATGCAAACACATAATTGATTAGAAATTAACCTTAAATACTTCATTTGCTATCAACTATTTGTTTCTCGTTAAAATACAGAGTAAGATATTAAAAAGGAGAGAAGTTCTGTTCTTATTGCATATATCGACGTTTCAGCCGGATTAGAGCGGTTTTACGTGAACATCTTCCATCGGTAATATAAACGGAAAATCAGGAACATTTTAGTTAATTCTAAAGAAAACGCATTGATTTTCATATTTTTTATTGGAAACAACATTGTCATATGTCTTTTCTTGGATCTTCTTAATACGAAACCTCGCTCTGTGATTTGAAGATAAAATCCTCATATATGGTAAAATAGTGACTTTTTTCACGTTTTCTATGTAGTGTGATTTTACGTAAATATATTCATTTTTATCAATATTTCGATATTACATCATGTTTTCTCACGATATGTGATTTGGCCGTCATATCACAGAATTTTGCAAATTTTGCATTTTTAAGCAAGTTTCTTGCATTTTGTTTTGTACTAAAAATCATCGAATTTAGCGTTAGTTAGTGACTATGACGTTTATCATCCCCTTTTCCTTTATGTGATTTAAACAAAATATCATCGAATTAGGCAATATTTTGCCTTTTTCTACGTTTTTGTGAATTTTCAGTTTATTGGTATTAATTCATTAAATATACGATAAATATGATGCAAACACATAATTGATTAGATAATAACCTTAAATACTTCGTTTTCAATCATCTATTTGTTTCTCGTTAAAATACTGAGTAAGATATTGAAAAGGGGAGAAGTTCGGTTTTTATTGCATATATCGACGTTTCAGCCGGAATAGAGCGGTTTTACGTGTACATCTTCCATCGGTAATATAAACGGAAAATCAGGAACATTTAGTTAATTCCAATGAAAACACATCGATTTTTGTCATTTGTATTGGAAACAACATTGTCATATGCCTTTTCTTGGATCTTCTTAATACGAAACCTCGCTCAATGATTCGAAGTTAAAATCCTCAAAATTGGTATAATAGTGATTTTTTTCACGTTTTTCATGTAGTTTGATATTACGTATATATATTAATTTTTACCAATATTTCGAAACTATTTCATGTAGTATCACGATTTGTGATTTGGCCTTCAAATCTCAGAATTTCGCATAATATGGCATTTTAAGCAAGTTTTCTTGCATTTTGTTTCGTACTAAAAATCATCGAATTTAGCAATATTTTGACGTTTATCATCCCCTTTTCGTTTATGTGATTTAAACAAAGTATAATCGAATTAGGCAATATTTTGCCGTTTTTCCACGTTTTTGTGAATTTTCAGTTTATTGTTATTAATTCATTAAATATACGATAAAAATGATGCAAACACATAATTGATTAGAAATTAACCTTAAATACTTCATTTGCTATCAACTATTTGTTTCTCGTTAAAATACAGAGTAAGATATTAAATAGGAGAGAAGTTCTGTTCTTATTGCATATATCGACGTTTCAGCCGGATTAGAGCGGTTTTACGTGAACATCTTCCATCGGTAATATAAACGGAAAATCAGGAACATTTTAGTTTATTCTAATGAAAACGCATTGATTTTCATATTTTTTATTGGAAACAACTTTGTCATATGTCTTTTCTTGGATCTTCTTAATACGAAACCTCGCTCTGTGATTTGAAGATAAAATCCTCATATATGGTAAAATAGTGACTTTTTTCACGTTTTCTATGTAGTGTGATTTTACGTAAATATATTCATTTTTATCAATATTTCGATATTACATCATGTTTTCTCACGATATGTGATTTGGCCGTCATATCACAGAATTTTGCAAATTTTGCATTTTTAAGCAAGTTTCTTGCATTTTGTTTTGTACTAAAAATCATCGAATTTAGCGTTAGTTAGTGACTATGACGTTTATCATCCCCTTTTCCTTTATGTGATTTAAACAAAATATCATCGAATTAGGCAATATTTTGCCTTTTTCTACGTTTTTGTGAATTTTCAGTTTATTGGTATTAATTCATTAAATATACGATAAATATGATGCAAACACATAATTGATTAGATAATAACCTTAAATACTTCGTTTTCAATCATCTATTTGTTTCTCGTTAAAATACCGAGTAAGATATTGAAAAGGGGAGAAGTTCGGTTTTTATTGCATATATCGACGTTTCAGCCGGAATAGAACGGTTTTACGTGTACATCTTCCATCGGTAATATAAACGGAAAATCAGGAACATTTAGTTAATTCCAATGAAAACACATTGATTTTTGTCATTTGTATTGGAAACAACATTGTCATATGCCTTTTCTTGGATCTTCTTAATACGAAACCTCGCTCAATGATTCGAAGTTAAAATCCTCAAAATTGGTATAATAGTGATTTTTTTCACGTTTTTTTTGTAGTTTGATATTACGTAAATAAATTTTTATTTTTACCAATACTTCGATACTATTTCATGTAGTATCACGATATGTGATTTGGCCTTCAAATCTCAGAATTTCGCATAATATTGCATTTTAAGCAAGTTTTTTTGCATTTTGTTTCGTACTAAAAATCATCGAATTTAGCAATATTTTGACGTTTATCATCCCCTTTTCCTTTGTGTGATATAAACAAAATATCATCGAATTAGGCAATATTTTGCCGTTTTTCCACGTTTTTGTGAATTTTCAGTTTATTGGTATTAATTCAATAAATATACGATTAAAATGATGCAAACACATAATTGATTAGAAATTAACCTTAAATACTTCATTTGCAAATAACTATTTGTTTCTCGTTAAAATACAGAGTAAGATATTGAAAAGGAGAGAAGTTCTGTTTTTATTGCATATATCGACGTTTCAGCCTGATTAGAGCGGTTTTACGTGAACATCTTCCATCGGAATTATAAACGGAAAATCAGGAACATTTTAGTTAATTCTAATGAAAACGCATTGATTTTTATCATTTGTATCGGAAACAACATTGTCATATGTCTTTTCTTTGATCTAAATAATACGAAACCTCGCTCTGTGATTCGAAGTTAAAATCCTCAAATATGGTATAATAGTGACTTTTTTCACGTTTTTCATGTAGTTTGATATTACGTATATATATAAATTTTTACCAATATTTCCATACTATTTCATGTATTATCACAATTTGTGATTTGGCCTTCAAATCTCAGAATTTCGAATAATATTGCATTTTAAGCAAGTTTTCTTGCATTTTGTTTCGTACTAAAAATCATCTAATTTAGCAATATTTTGACGTTTATCATCTCCTTTTCGTTTATGTGATTTAAACAAAATATAATCGAATTAGGTAATATTTTGCCGTTTTTCAACGTTTTTGTGATTTTTCAGTTTATTGTTATTAATTCATTAAATATACGATAAAAATGATGCAAACACATATTTGATTAGAAATTAACCTTAAATACTTCATTTGCAATCAACTATTTGTTTCTCGTTAAAATACAGAGTAAGATATTGAAAAGGGGAAAAGTTCTGTTCTTATTGCATATATCGACGTTTCAGCCGGATTAGAGCGGTTTTACGTGTACTTCTTCCATCGGTAATATAAACGGAAATTCAGTAACATTTTAGTTATCTCTAATGAAAACACATTGATTTTTATCATTTGTATCGGAAACAACATTGTCATATGTCTTTTCTCGGATCTTCTTAATACGGAACCTCGCTTAATGATTCGAAGTTTAAATCCTCAAATTTGGTATAATAGTGACTTTTTTCACGTTTTTCATGTAGTTTGATTTTACGTATATATATTCATTTTTACCAATATTTCGATACTATTTCATGTAGTTTCACGATATTTGATTTGGCCTTCAAATCTCAGAATTTTGCATAACATTGCATTTTAAGCAAGTTTTCTTGCATTTTGTTTCGTACTAAAAATCATCGAATTTAGCAATATTTTGACGTTTATATAAACATATATTTGTGATATAATATGATATAATATTTTTGTGATATTTTTGTGATATATATTTTGTGATATAAACAAAATATCATCGAGTTAGGCAATATTTTGCCGTTTTTCCACGTTTTTGTGAATTTTCAGTTTATTGGTATTAATTCAATAAATATACGATTAAAATGATGCAAACACATAATTGATTAGAAATTAACCTTAAATGCTTCATTTGCAAACAACTATTTGTTTCTCGTTAAAATACAGAGTAAGATATTGAAAAGGAGAGAAGTTCTGTTCTTATTACATATATCGACGTTTCAGCCAGATTAGAGCGGTTTTACGTGAACATCTTCCATCGGTAATATAAACGGAAAATCAGGAACATTTTAGTTAATTCTAATGAAAACGCATTGATTTTTATCATTTGTAATGGAAACAACATTGTCATATGTCTTTTCTTGGATCTTCTTAATACGAAACCTCGCTCTGTGATTTGAAGATAAAATCCTCATATATGGTAAAATAGTGACTTTTTTCACGTTTTCCATGTAGTGTGATTTTACGTAAATATATTCATTTTTATCAATATTTCGATATTACATCATGTTTTCTCACGATATGTGATTTGGCCTTCATATCACAGAATTTTGCAAATTTTGCATTTTTAAGCAAGTTTCTTGCATTTTGTTTTGTACTAAAAATCATCGAATTTAGCGTTAGTTACTGACTATGACGTTTATCATCCCCTTTTCCTTTATGTGATTTAAACAAAATATCATCGAATTAGGCAATATTTTGCCTTTTTCTACGTTTTTGAGAATTTTCAGTTTATTGGTATTAAGTCATAAAATATACGATAAAAATGATGCAAACACATAATTGATTAGATAATAACCTTAAATACTTCATTTTCAATCATCTATTTGTTTCTTGTTAAAATACTGAGTAAGATATTGAAAAGGGGAGAAGTTCTGTTTTTATTGCATATATCGACGTTTCAGCCTGATTAGAGCGGTTTTACGTGAACATCTTCCATCGGAATTATAAACGGAAAATCAGGAACATTTTAGTTAATTCTAATGAAAACGCATTGATTTTTATCATTTGTATCGGAAACAACATTGTCATATGTCTTTTCTTTGATCTAAATAATACGAAACCTCGCTCAATGATTCGTAGTTAAAATCCTCAAATATGGTATAATAGTGACTTTTTTCACGTTTTTCATGTAGTTTGATATTACGTATATATATAAATTTTTACCAATATTTCCATACTATTTCATGTTGTATCACAATATGTGATTTGGCCTTCAAATCTCAGAATTTCGAATAATATTGCATTTTAATCAAGTTTTCTTGCATTTTGTTTCGTACTAAAAATCATCGAATTTAGCAATATTTTGACGTTTATCATCCCTTTTTCGTTTATGTGATTTAAACAAAATATAATCGAATTAGGTAATATTTTGCCGGTTTTCAACGTTTTTGTGAATTTTCAGTTTATTGTTATTAATTCATTAAATATACGATAAAAATGATGCAAACACATATTTGATTAGAAATTAACCTTAAATACTTCATTTGCAAATAACTATTTGTTTCTCGTTAAAATACAGAGTAAGATATTGAAAAGGGGAAAAGTTCTGTTTTTATTGCATATATCGACGTTTCAGCCGGATTAGAGCGGTTTTACGTGTACTTCTTCCATCGGTAATATAAACGGAAATTCAGGAACATTTTAGTTATCTCTAATGAAAACACATTGATTTTTATCATTTGTATCGGAAACAACATTGTCATATGTCTTTTCTTGGATCTTCTTAATACGAAACCTTGCTTAATGATTCGAAGTTTAAATCCTCAAATTTGGTATAATAGTGAATTTTTTCACGTTTTTTCATGTAATTTGATTTTACGTATATATATTCATTTTTACCAATATTTCGATACTATTTCATGTAGTATCACGATATGTGATTTGGCCTTCAAATCTCAGAATTTCGCATAATATTGCATTTTAAGCAAGTTTTCTTGCATTTTGTTTCGTACTAAAAATCATCGAATTTAGCAATATTTTGACGTTTATCATCCCCTTTTCCCTTTATGTGATATAAACAAAATATCATCGAGTTAGGCAATATTATGCCGTTTTTCCACGTTTTTGTGAATTTTCAGTTTATTGGTATTAATTCAATAAATATACGATTAAAATGATGCAAACACATAATTGATTAGAAATTAACCTTAAATACTTCATTTGCAAACAACTATTTGTTTCTCGTTAAAATACAGAGTAAGATATTGAAAAGGAGAGAAGTTCTGTTCTTATGACATATATCGACGTTTCAGCCAGATTAGAGCGGTTTTACGCGAACATCTTCCATCGGTAATATAAACGGAAAATCAGGAACATTTTAGTTTATTCTAATGAAAACGCATTGATTTTCATATTTTTTTATTGGAAACAACTTTGTCATATGTCTTTTCTTGGATCTTCTTAATACGAAACCTCGCTCTGTGATTTGAAGATAAAATCCTCATATATGGTAAAATAGTGACTTTTTTCACGTTTTCTATGTAGTGTGATTTTACGTAAATATATTCATTTTTATCAATATTTCGATATTACATCATGTTTTCTCACGATATGTGATTTGGCCGTCATATCACAGAATTTTGCAAATTTTGCATTTTTAAGCAAGTTTCTTGCATTTTGTTTTGTACTAAAAATCATCGAATTTAGCGTTAGTTAGTGACTATGACGTTTATCATCCCCTTTTCCTTTATGTGATTTAAACAAAATATCATCGAATTAGGCAATATTTTGCCTTTTTCTACGTTTTTGTGAATTTTCAGTTTATTGGTATTAATTCATTAAATATACGATAAATATGATGCAAACACATAATTGATTAGATAATAACCTTAAATACTTCGTTTTCAATCATCTATTTGTTTCTCGTTAAAATACTGAGTAAGATATTGAAAAGGGGAGAAGTTCGGTTTTTATTGCATATATCGACGTTTCAGCCGGAATAGAACGGTTTTACCGTGTACATCTTCCATCGGTAATATAAACGGAAAATCAGGAACATTTAGTTAATTCCAATGAAAACACATTGATTTTTGTCATTTGTATTGGAAACAACATTGTCATATGCCTTTTCTTGGATCTTCTTAATACGAAACCTCGCTCAATGATTCGAAGTTAAAATCCTCAAAATTGGTATAATAGTGATTTTTTTCACGTTTTTTTTGTAGTTTGATATTACGTAAATAAATTTTTATTTTTACCAATACTTCGATACTATTTCATGTAGTATCACGATATGTGATTTGGCCTTCAAATCTCAGAATTTCGCATAATATTGCATTTTAAGCAAGTTTTTTTGCATTTTGTTTCGTACTAAAAATCATCGAATTTAGCAATATTTTGACGTTTATCATCCCCTTTTCCTTTGTGTGATATAAACAAAATATCATCGAATTAGGCAATATTTTGCCGTTTTTCCACGTTTTTGTGAATTTTCAGTTTATTGGTATTAATTCAATAAATATACGATTAAAATGATGCAAACACATAATTGATTAGAAATTAACCTTAAATACTTCATTTGCAAATAACTATTTGTTTCTCGTTAAAATACAGAGTAAGATATTGAAAAGGAGAGAAGTTCTGTTTTTATTGCATATATCGACGTTTCAGCCTGATTAGAGCGGTTTTACGTGAACATCTTCCATCGAATTATAAACGGAAAATCAGGAACATTTTAGTTAATTCTAATGAAAACGCATTGATTTTTATCATTTGTATCGGAAACAACATTGTCATATGTCTTTTCTTTGATCTAAATAATACGAAACCTCGCTCTGTGATTCGAAGTTAAAATCCTCAAATATGGTATAATAGTGACTTTTTTTCACGTTTTTCATGTAGTTTGATATTACGTATATATATAAATTTTTACCAATATTTCCATACTATTTCATGTATTATCACAATTTGTGATTTGGCCTTCAAATCTCAGAATTTCGAATAATATTGCATTTTAAGCAAGTTTTCTTGCATTTTGTTTCGTACTAAAAATCATCTAATTTAGCACTATTTTGACGTTTATCATCTCCTTTTCGTTTATGTGATTTAAACAAAATATAATCGAATTAGGTAATATTTTGCCGTTTTTCAACGTTTTTGTGATTTTTCAGTTTATTGTTATTAATTCATTAAATATACGATAAAAATGATGCAAACACATATTTGATTAGAAATTAACCTTAAATACTTCATTTGCAATCAACTATTTGTTTCTCGTTAAAATACAGAGTAAGATATTGAAAAGGGGAAAAGTTCTGTTCTTATTGCATATATCGACGTTTCAGCCGGATTAGAGCGGTTTTACGTGTACTTTCTTCCATCGGTAATATAAACGGAAATTCAGTAACATTTTAGTTATCTCTAATGAAAACACATTGATTTTTATCATTTGTATCGGAAACAACATTGTCATATGTCTTTTCTCGGATCTTCTTAATACGGAACCTCGCTTAATGATTCGAAGTTTAAATCCTCAAATTTGGTATAATAGTGACTTTTTTCACGTTTTTCATGTAGTTTGATTTTACGTATTATATTCATTTTTACCAATATTTCGATACTATTTCATGTAGTTTCACGATATTTGATTTGGCCTTCAAATCTCAGAATTTCGCATAACATTGCATTTTAAGCAAGTTTTCTTGCATTTTGTTTCGTACTAAAAATCATCGAATTTAGCAATATTTTGACGTTTATATAAACATATTTTTGTGATATAATATGATATAATATTTTTGTGATATTTTTGTGATATATATTTTGTGATATAAACAAAATATCATCGAGTTAGGCAATATTTTGCCGTTTTTCCACGTTTTTGTGAATTTTCAGTTTATTGGTATTAATTCAATAAATATACGATTAAAATGATGCAAACACATAATTGATTAGAAATTAACCTTAAATGCTTCATTTGCAAACAACTATTTGTTTCTCGTTAAAATACAGAGTAAGATATTGAAAAGGAGAGAAGTTCTGTTCTTATTACATATATCGACGTTTCAGCCAGATTAGAGCGGTTTTACGTGAACATCTTCCATCGGTAATATAAACGGAAAATCAGGAACATTTTAGTTAATTCTAATGAAAACGCATTGATTTTTTATCATTTGTAATGGAAACAACATTGTCATATGTCTTTTCTTGGATCTTCTTAATACGAAACCTCGCTCTGTGATTTGAAGATAAAATCCTCATATATGGTAAAATAGTGACTTTTTTCACGTTTTCCATGTAGTGTGATTTTACGTAAATATATTCATTTTTATCAATATTTCGATATTACATCATGTTTTCTCACGATATGTGATTTGGCCTTCATATCACAGAATTTTGCAAATTTTGCATTTTTAAGCAAGTTTCTTGCATTTTGTTTTGTACTAAAAATCATCGAATTTAGCGTTAGTTAGTGACTATGACGTTTATCATCCCCTTTTCCTTTATGTGATTTTAAACAAAATATCATCGAATTAGGCAATATTTTGCCTTTTTCTACGTTTTTGAGAATTTTCAGTTTATTGGTATTAAGTCATAAAATATACGATAAAAATGATGCAAACACATAATTGATTAGATAATAACCTTAAATACTTCATTTTCAATCATCTATTTGTTTCTTGTTAAAATACTGAGTAAGATATTGAAAAGGGGAGAAGTTCTGTTTTTATTGCATATATCGACGTTTCAGCCTGATTAGAGCGGTTTTACGTGAACATCTTCCATCGGAATTATAAACGGAAAATCAGGAACATTTAGTTAATTCTAATGAAAACGCATTGATTTTTATCATTTGTATCGGAAACAACATTGTCATATGTCTTTTCTTTGATCTAAATAATACGAAACCTCGCTCAATGATTCGTAGTTAAAATCCTCAAATATGGTATAATAGTGACTTTTTTCACGTTTTTTCATGTAGTTTGATATTACGTATATATATAAATTTTACCAATATTTCCATACTATTTCATGTTGTATCACAATATGTGATTTGGCCTTCAAAATCTCAGAATTTCGAATATATATTGCATTTTAATCAAGTTTTCTTGCATTTTGTTTCGTACTAAAAATCATCGAATTTAGCAATATTTGACGTTTATCATCCCTTTTCGTTTATGTGATTTAACAAAATATAATCGAATTAGGTAATATTTTGCCGGTTTTCAACGTTTTTGTGAATTTTCAGTTTATTGTTATTAATTCATTAAATATACGATAAAAATGATGCAAACACATATTTGATTAGAAAATTAACCTTAAATACTTCATTTGCAAATAACTATTTGTTTCTCGTTAAAATACAGAGTAAGATATTGAAAAGGGGAAAAAGTTCTGTTTTTATTGCATATATCGACGTTTCAGCCGGATTAGAGCGGTTTTACGTGTACTTCTTCCATCGGTAATATAAACGGAAATTCAGGAACATTTTAGTTATCTCTAATGAAAACACTTGATTTTTATCATTTGTATCGGAAACAACATTGTCATATGTCTTTTCTTGGATCTTCTTAATACGAAACCTTGCTTAATGATTCGAAGTTTAAATCCTCAAATTTGGTATAATAGTGAATTTTTTCACGTTTTTCATGTAATTTGATTTTACGTATATATATTCATTTTTACCAATATTTCGATACTATTTCATGTAGTATCACGATATGTGATTTGGCCTTCAAATCTCAGAATTTCGCATAATATTGCATTTTAAGCAAGTTTTCTTGCATTTTGTTTCGTACTAAAAAATCATCGAATTTAGCAATATTTTGACGTTTATCATCCCCTTTTCTTTATGTGATATAAACAAAATATCATCGAGTTAGGCAATATTATGCCGTTTTTCCACGTTTTTGTGAATTTTCAGTTTATTGGTATTAATTCAATAAATATACGATTAAAATGATGCAAACACATAATTGATTAGAAATTAACCTTAAATACTTCATTTGCAAACAACTATTTGTTTCTCGTTAAAATACAGAGTAAGATATTGAAAAGGAGAGAAGTTCTGTTCTTATGACATATATCGACGTTTCAGCCAGATTAGAGCGGTTTTACGCGAACATCTTCCATCGGTAATATAAACGGAAAATCAGGAACATTTTAGTTAATTCTAATGAAAACGAATTGATTTTTATCATTTGTAATGGAAACAACATTGTCATATGTCTTTTCTTGGATCTTCTTAATACGAAACCTCGCTCTGTGATTTGAAGATAAAATCCTCATATATGGTAAAATAGTGACTTTTTTCAGGTTTTCCATTTAGTGTGATTTTACGTAAATATATTCATTTTTACCAATATTTCGATATTACATCATATTTTCTCACGATTATGTGATTTGGCCGTCATATCACAGAATTTTGCAAATTTGTATTTTACGCAAGTTTCCTTGCATTTTGTTTTGTACTAAAAATCATCGAATATAGCGTTATTAGTGACTATGACGTTTATCATCCCCTTTCCTTATGTGGATTTAAACAAAATATCATCGAATTAGGCAATATTTTCCCTTTTTCTACGTTTTTGTGAATTTTTCAGTTTATTGGTATTAATTCATTAAATATACGATAGAAATGATGCAAAAACATAATTGATTAGATAATAACCTTAAATACTTCATTTTCAATTATCTATTTGTTTCTCGTTAAAATACTGAGTAAGATATTGAAAAGGGGAGAAGTTCGGTTTTTATTGCATATATCGACGTTTCAGCCGGAATAGAGCGGTTTTACGTGTACATCTTCCATCGGTAATATAAACGGAAAATCAGGAACATTTAGTTAATTCCAATGAAAACACATTGATTTTTGTCATTTGTATTGGAAACAACATTGTCATATGCCTTTTCTTGGATCTCCTTAATACGAAACCTCGCTCAATGATTCGAAGTTAAAATCCTCAAAATTGGTATAATAGTGACTTTTTTCACGTTTTTTTGTAGTTTGATATTACGTAAATATGTTTATTTTTCCAATACTTCGATACTATTTCATGTAGTATCACGATTTGTGATTTGCCTTCAAATCTCAGAGTTTCGCATAATATTGCATTTTAAGCAAGTTTTCTTGCATTTTGTTTCGTACTAAAAATCATCGAATTTAGCAATATTTTGACGTTTATCATCCCCTTTTCCTTTGTGTGATATAAACAAAATATCATCGAATTAGGCAATATTTTGCCGTTTTTCCACGTTTTTGTGAATTTTCAGTTTATTGGTATTAATTCAATAAATATACGATTAAAATGATGCAAACACATAATTGATTAGAAATTAACCTTAAATACTTCATTTGCAAATAACTATTTGTTTCTCGTTAAAATACAGAGTAAGATATTGAAAAGGAGAGAAGTTCTGTTTTTATTGCATATATCGACGTTTCAGCCTGATTAGAGCGGTTTTACGTGAACATCTTCCATTGGAATTATAAACTGAAAATCAGGAACATTTTAGTTAATTCTAATGAACACGCATTGATTTTTATCATTTGTATCGGAAACAACATTGTCATATGTCTTTTCTTTGATCTAAATAATACGAAACCTCGCTCTGTGATTCGAAGTTAAAATCCTCAAATATGGTATAATAGTGACTTTTTTCACGTTTTTCATGTAGTTTGATATTACGTATATATATAAATTTTTACCAATATTTCCATACTATTTCATGTAGTATCACGATTTGTGATTTGGCCTTCAAATCTCAGAATTTCGAATAATATTGCATTTTAAGCAAGTTTTCTTGCATTTTGTTTCGTACTAAAAATCATCTAATTTAGCAATATTTTGACGTTTATCATCCCCTTTTCGTTTATGTGATTTAAACAAATATAATCGAATTAGGCAATATTTTGCCGTTTTTCCACGTTTTTGTAAATTTTCAGTTTATTGTTATTAATTCATTAAATATACGATAAAAATGATGCAAACACATATTTGATTAGAAATTAACCTTATATACTTCATTTGCAATCAACTATTTGTTTCTCGTTAAAATACAGAGTAAGATATTGAAAAGGGGAAAAGTTCTGTTTTTATTGCATATATCGA